>NC_072731.1:49873714-49974992 GCF_026930045.1 Uloborus diversus
CCATATTTGGTCATTCGCAAGACAGAAGTAGATAAGACTATTAATAGGGAAGTTTTTGATTTTTCAATTTTATTTTTATATGATAGAGTAACATGTATGAACATCATAGGTGAAAATTTTTTTTCGATATGATAAATAGTTTTTTTAAAGTTCAAGCAATTGCGACGTCAAATGGCACAGGAAGTGACGTCATGCACTCTTCTGCCAAGAGAGAAGCCGAAGGATGTACAGTTGGCTTCGAAGACGAAACGTAAGGCTTACCTCCTCGCGTTTCTGGAACATTAAACCTCTCGTCCTCTCGGAAATATTCAAATACCATCATTGGCGATACTTGAGGAAGATTATTAGATTGTGCTTTAAGGAATCCGGCCTCCATAGTGTGTTTAAAAGGATTATTGAATTTCTAAAAAATAAAAATATTAGCATGCTCAAAATGTCCGTAGCGAAAACAAGGGATCTTCGGCGGAAGGCTGCCCATTAGTGCCCTGTGAAGAGCGCACTTTTGCGCGTGGATTTTTAAAAATTCATTAAAAATCAATCACGGTGTTTTAAAATTCGGCGATGGTGAATTTTTTAGTTTTGAAGGTCAATTAACAATATTCAATAATCAAAACATGAACATTTATTAGGTTGCAACTTCCCTATTGCCTAAGTTACCAAAAACAGAATTGGATGCTTATCTCAGCTCAAACTACTGAAAATAACAAAAAAAAAAAAAAAAAAGTGCCAGAAATCATGCTTATTTAAAATTAGTTATTTTCTAAAAAAGTGAAATTTTATCAGCAAAATTGTATTTGATCCGCACTGTTTCAGAGGCTTTGTGCTAAACTAAAGGGCAATTCCATGGTGTCGGACGTAAAAAATTTCTCAGTTTTAATTCCATAATATAAACTGTTCCAAAATTATTAAATTTATTTACAAGATACTTACTGCATCCCACTGAATAAAAAATCATGTTAGTTTTTCAAAATAAATCCCTAAAGTATAAATTAAAAAACATTAAAGAGTTGGTGTCGGACGTAAACACACAAATAGTAAAATTGATGGTTCACTTGAAAATTATTAAAAGTCTGTGAATTGGCTTACATTTCAATTTTAAAAACAGCTTAATTCTAAAGTATACTTATGATTAAAGCATATTTCACAGTTTTCAAAAGATATTATAAAGAATAAAATTACTTAAAAAAATATTTTTTGCTTGGTGTCGGACGTAAATTTTCGGTATCGGACATAAATTGTTCATATTAACTTCTTTGAGAGTCGCCAAATATGGTTTGAAAATACTCAAGATGTTGACCTTAGTTTAACCTCCTGTAACTTGTTTATAACTGAAGTCATCAAATTTTAGACAGGCATTTCAAAATGTACAACTCTTTACCTTTAAAATGATACCTTAGTTGTTTAGAAATTTTAATTTTGAAAATTTGATCATCTGGTTGACTTTATCATGGAATTGCCCTAAAACTATTTCGTCTAAAATGCAGTTTCCTGCCATTTTCTTTGATTTGTTTATCTATTTATTTTGAAATAAATAAATAAATAAATAAAAACCTACCTTAACTTAAATTTTCCAAAATTCATATTTATTGCTTTTAAAACTACTCTGTAAAGTTCTATACATCTGTTTTTTTTTTTTTTTTTTTTTAACGAAAGTAATAAATCTCCCCCCCCCCCTTTTGTACTTCAAAACTCGGCAACAGTGGTGGCCACTAAGTTTTTTAATTCTAGTGGCTACTGGCCACTTAGAAATGATCTAAATCTTGATCTTTATCTACCAGATGAATAAAAGAACAATATTGTAAATATTTTGCAGCTTAGAGAGTAAAAAACTCCGATAAATATAGGACAATGCTGATATTCTCTTTTTTTTAAAAAAAAGTTAATGCGAGTTTTATTTATTTATTTATTTTTTCCATTATTATTTTAATTTCATTCAATTTTAATGTAGGTGTAAAAGACATTAGAAGGTTTTACATTACTATTAGCAGTTCATTTAGTTTCTTGTGCTGATTTAATAACTTAGAATAATATTTGAGTGATCTATCAGAAACCTTTTTTTTAATTTTTTTTTGTTTGTCCAAAATGCGGAAACTTGGTAACTAATAATGTAAAACTTGTCCTCCCTGTATCATTTGATCCCATTATGAAACTCGGTAAGATGTGATTGGATAACACAAAGTAATTTTATAAAATTTTTCAGAATTTTAAAACTGACTTTTTTGAGAAATTTAAATTTTAAAATAAATTAAGTTTGAAAATAAATTTTTTTGGTTTTATCAAGTTGCACATCAAATTAAAGCAGATTAAAAGAGCTTTAAAACAAGATCAATTTTAAGCTTGTATCTGTTATCGTTTCTGAGAAAATGAGGTTTAACCGTTTTAAAGTGTAGCATTTTTTGATGAAAATTTGAATAATAAATAACTTTTGAATGAGGTGAAAGAAAAAAAAACTTTTTTAGCATTTTCATTCATAACTAGGTTAAATCTCTTCATGTATAAAGTTCCATCCAGTTCTGTGACGGTCCGTCCTAAACCGCGTGATGATCTGACACGGAATGACCATACGAATATCTTTATGAATATAAAATAAAAAGGAATATTTTATTAGTTTGTTAGATTAATGATGTATATATCATGATAAATGTCATGATATATATCGGCGAACCCTGACAACTAAGCAATGAATCCAGTCCCAGATTTTCAGATTACCTGTATCCCATTTTTGAGTAGGTAAGAATCATCATTTTCAAAATAAATATCGGCAAACCCTGCTTACAATACATATATATTTAAGAAAAAAGCTTTTTTTTTTACTACAGTTCCAAAATTCAGACAAATCCTAAATAGACCCTTGGTTTTACAAAATAATCTCACCTGGATGAGCGGAGAACGTAGGCTTGCCATTAGGATCAACAGTCTGAAATCAAAGTTAGACATCAATGATAGAAATAAAGAGATAATATAAACAAGAAAACATAAGACAAGAAAATGAGATCATTGTAATAAAAATGAATCTTACTTTTAAAGTATAAATTCGCTTGCCTTCTTCATTTAAATAATACATTAACAACATTCTGTATTCTAATCGCACTTTACTTTTAGGTATTATAACTTTTTAAGTAAACAGTGCGGACAAAAAAAGGAGAGGAGTAAAATGCAGAACACGCGGGTGTTGGTGTAAACACGTTCGGTTAGGGACCGAAAGATTCTGAAAGCGTCAGGGTGGAATAGTGCAATATCTTCGCTTTTCTACTTGATTTTCTTATCGTTCATGCTGCCATCTATCGAACAGATGTATGAGTATCAATCAATATTAATTACAAAATAAGGTTGCAAAGCCCTTATGGTTGTCTTCTTTTTTGTTCCGTATTCATTTATTCTTCATAATTAACCGAAATATAAATATTTGAAGAATTATAAAGGCTACATTTAGCGTTTATGATGGAAAAAAATGAAAAATAGACTTTTTCATTTACATACATAATTATTTACTTTAGTGCAATCTTATAAAGAAAAGAGATGAAGAATGTATTGTTTTTGGTTACACTTGGTCTAAATGGGTGAACAAATAAATTTTCAAATTTAGTAATATATAAACATGATAAAATTCAAATTGCCTATAATTGTTAGTAATAGCCTATAATTGTTAGTATGTTTTTGTGTGTATGTGTAGATGTCTGTATGTATGAGTGTGTGTGCATGTGTTTGTGTGTGTGTGTGTGTGTGTGTATGTGTGCGTGCGTGTGTGTGTAGTTGTGTATGTATGCGCGTGTGTGTAGGACATGGATGCAACCTGGAGACTGCTTTCGCTATAGGAGCAGCATCGTGAGGAGCCCGTCGACGGTGATGGTGCAGAGGTTGGCGGTGGGAAAATAAAATGAAAGGACATCAAAACAGTCAAATAAGAACAATAAGGAATCGTAATTGCTCAAAAAAAAAAAAAAAAAAAGCCCTCAAACATTTTAGTCTGCAAGACGCTCATATATATATGTGAAACACATTTTCTATGTTAAAATTCTATATATGAAAATAGTTTTATTGTAATAATGATAAAGGTTATTAGAAATGACTACTTAAAATCAGGGTTTCTGATTTTTTAATTTTCTTTTTAAATAAAAAAAACTCGGATTTTTTCATTCAGATTTTTTTAAATCTTGAAACATTTGTAGATTAGGGTTGGCTGGGGAACGTGGGGTCACTGCGGTGAGTGGGTCACCCCCCTAAAACTGAAATAGGGATAAACAACTCTCTTCAACTCTTTCAAACTCTTTTGCCCAGATCATGTTAAATTTCATCACAGTAATTGGTTTAGCACATATTTGGGATTCGTGAAATTGTTCTAAGTCATAGCACTTAGTCAAAAAAAAAAAAAAAAATCTGAGAAAAATAATTTTGCGAGTTCAAGCAATATTTTTCAAAAAAGTGTTTCCAGGTTAGTTTTTATTATTTTTTATGATAATTAATTTTTTACTTAAAATATAACTTAAAGTTCATACAGAAACAAGAATTTTTGAATAAAATATTATTAATAAGTATTTAAAAGCAGGGGTCCCACTTACCCCGTACATTTTTGCTATACATGGTAAGTGGGTATTATACCCATCTACAAAGTAAGTGGGTATTATACCTACCCCCTTACTATGGGGTAATTGGGTCCCCCTATAATAATGGGGATTTCAAAATAAAGAGCAACTCTGATTAAGTATTTGTATCGGCGAAATACAAGACAATTATGACGACTTAGTTTAGGAATTGATAGTTGAGCTAAAAACTGCTAAAGCTGGTGATTATATTCGTGAAACGTTCGATTTAAGTAGGTCTAATATTGGAAGTTGATGATCAAATTAAAAAATAGTGTTGAATTTTCAAGAACGAATAGGAATAGTGAAACTTTTTATTGGCATTGTGCAGATAATATTGGGATAATCCCTGAGGATGAAACGATAATGGTTCTTTTTTACAAAGACGCAGTCATTTAGTGTTTCCAATTTTTTTTTTTTTTTTTAACTTATAATTTTGGCAAATTTACTCAAATTGATCTTACTCAATTGTATTACGTTCATTAAACACACATTTATATGTAAAAGTAAAATATATGTCCCTATAGACTTTCAATAAATTTCACTAATGAAATTGCTTTGTTTTTCGTTTTAAAATTTTCCACGATACAGATTTAAAAGACAGCAACTATCTTATAAATGGATGCATTTACAAAAAAATAATTCACACTAAAAATGTACCGCATTACCCCTTTTTTAGATATGCTTCATTTAAATTTAAATTAAAGGGGGTGACCCACTTACCCCTTACTCACGCCCGACTCCTGGGGTAGGCAACCTAGGCGGCCACCTAGGGTGGCAAATTTTAGGGGCGGCAAATTTCGAAGTATGAGAATCTGTTTCAGCGCCATAAGATTCACTGCTTCAAAGCTTAAAAGTACAAATAATTTAGAGTGTGTATCAGTGCCAAGGGCGGATTCAGGGGAGGGTCAAAGGGTCAGCTGCCCCCCCCCCTGTGACAAGATTTATATTATGATTATTATTGAACTTCAAATTTTTAGATCCGAAAATATAGTACTTGGAATCAATGTGAATTTTTTTTTTGCGCAATCACGATTGCTTATTGTTCTCATTTGGCCGTCTTTGATGTCCGGTTCCTTTTTCAGCTTGGACCAGGGGCCTCTGCAGGACCACCGCCCACCGTCCTCTGCAGGTGCGGCTCCGAGCACTGCCTCCTGGAATCCGTTTCTCCTGGTCGGTAGCGTGAATGTCCTGCACACACGCATGCTCATACACACACACACACACTCATACACAAGCCTTTACACACATACACAAACGCCTATGTGCATACACACATGATTACGTACATACGCACAGTTCTACGCACACACACAAGCCTACACATGCACGCACGCGCGCCTAAACACACACACAACTATACATATACGTAGCCGCCCAGGAGGAGGAGGAGGAGGAGCAGGTTTGGGGGGGGGGACAGGAGCCGTTTCTAGAAACAGTTGCCCCCAATGAGCAGGGTCTTGTCGCAACTTGTGATTGCGAAAAACAATTTGAATTCAAAATTTCAGAATTCAAGTTAATTTTCAATTTTTTTTTTTTTGCTTGGTTCTGTTTGGTATTTCTTATTCTAAGCGCGTAATAATTCAAAGAATTGACTGGGTTCGTTTACTGGGCCATTGCTATTTTTAATTTTTTGCTAATTTTCAAAAGAAGAATCATTTCTAATGAACTTAAAGTTTTTTCAAAGCACTCTTCCATCTCAAACCTCATGTCGTGTGTGCGTGGTCTGAGATTTTTTTCAACTATTTAATAGCTGTAATCTCATGTATTCAGAGCAGAGGGTAACGTGACTAGCCTGGTCTACCTAAAGAAATATGAGTTTTGAAGAAAATTTAAGGGAATATAATCTATGGCGCAAGCTGCGGCATTAAAAAATGTAGCGGGAAAAGATTGACAGGGTTTCGATCTCATTGGGGGGGGGGGGCGGGGGGCATCCCTGCTTAACTGATACCATTTTAAGTAGGAAGTAACGCTGCCTATTAAAACTTGAGCCCCCTTACAAAAATTTCTGGATCCGCCCCTGATCAGTGCTTGGACATGCAAAGCATATTTTGGAATGTAACTAAAAATTCAATTTAGTTTTAGAAGCGGCAAATTGCGTGGCCTTAAAAGTCTTTTGAAAATATTAACATCCGTTTCAGTGATATAAGATGCACTACTTTATTAATGAAAAAGACAACTTAAAGTGTGTACCACAGCTTGAATATGCAAAACCCATATTATTATTTTATATTATGATTATTATTATTCAATGGGGGTGATTGGGGTGCGGCACTAGTCAATATCGCCTAGGGCGGCAGAACTACTACAGCCGGCCCTGCTCTTACTATGGGGTAAGTGGGAGTCCCATCCGACAGTGGCGTAGCTAGACCCGACTTTCGGGGGGGGGTTACTTCTTTTATATATATATATATATATATATATATATATATATATATATATATATATATATATATATATATATATATATATGTATATATATATATATATATAATCGCTTGGAATTTTTTCCTTTTCTTTTTTTTTCTTTCTCTTCTCTCTTCTTTTTCTCTTTTTTTTTTGAGACTAACGTTTCGAGGGGGGTTTTGTCCCCAAACCCCCCCCCTTAGCTACGCCCCTGCCATCCGATTTTTTAAAAAATATAATCGTTAAGAATATTTAAAACATTATTTTAGAAAATAATAAAGAACTTTTGTTTATTAATAATATATAAGATAAAATAAGACAATAAGTTTAAAATTTTTTGCTTCAAAACTGATGCATAAGGTTTCAAAAACGAACTATTCTCAAAAGAGGTCCCACTTACCCCAACCGATCCTACGTTACATTTAAAAACGTAATATATTTCCCACACAATAGGTGAAACAGCAACTTGTTAGGTATTTTCATTTCATGGCAGTAGCTATGTTTGAATAATAGGTATAAGTAGACCAGTTTTAACACAAATAATGTATGATTCAAAATAAATTTAAAGTTTAAAATTTAAAAAAAGGTTCATAGAATTTTTATTTTGATCTTTTGGTGCAAGTCTAGCGGCATAGTCCATAATAAATTTTTATCATAAAATGTCTGTACATGTACATTGTGCATAGTAATCTACAAATTTTCCCCCAGTCTCTTCTCCCCCTTTTTTCAAGCAGTTCTCAAGTATAATTTTCTCTTTTTTTAAACTGAAAACTGTCACACATGATGATAGAAATTTTACAATGACAATTAGAAATCCTTCATAACAAATTTTGACATCAATCACTAGGTTTCAACTCTAGCTGCTCTGCCCCCCCCCCTTCCCCCCGCTACTACCACCAATCCTTCAACTATACTTCTGGGAAACTAGTAGTACCACTATTTCCTATTATTATATGTTTCATACTTTTTAGAAGAAAAAATATTAAAATTCGGCAGTTTTCTATGTTTATCAGCTTAGAGTCGACAAATGTTCTGAAATAGATTCAATTGGAGTGAATAAGGCAATTGTTAAAACTTGATTATGAAGCAGTCTGAACTAATAAACCTTTCAGCTTACTCTTAAAATTAGGATTAGTTCTCTAAATATTCAATAAATTCTTAAGATTCATAAATACGTTATAACGTTTAGATAAGATGCGATTTTGTTTAACGCTTTGCTTAATCAGGGGTGCCCCTCATCCTAAAGGGAAAGAGCACACCCCCCTAAATGTAACGAAGTGTCCCCCCCCCCCTTTATCAAGAGCTCCCCAAAATTGAGAAAAATACTCCTAAAAACAACCCACCTAAAAATTTCAATGGATCAGTCTGCTGCATGACCCCTTCCCCTCCTTTGGTGGGCACCCCTGGCTTAATGATAAGGTTTCCATCATCATGTACATTTTTAGTGTAAAATAAAGTGTTAAACAATTACTTTACTTAATAAGTTTACTTAATTACTTTACTTAAAGTCATGGTGTATAAGAAAAAATGCAATTTTTTACATATACTTTTTCCCGAATTGTAATTTTGGAATAAAAATTATTGCAAGAATAATCTATGTAGTTTAGCCAGTTGAAGTTAAGATAGTATAATGCAGTGCAGTTAAATTTAGAGCAATACATTCTAAAAATTCAAATTTAATTAATAAAAATTAAATCAACTGATTTTAATCAGTGATTTTGTTAAAACAATTTCTTGATTCAAATCAACGGTTTTTTTCTAAACTACTTAATTAAAATCATGATTTTAATCATGACTTAAATCAAGCTGATTTAAATCAACGAACACTGCTTAACATTAAGTAAGATTGTCAAGCAGTTAACACTAAGTATTAACAAAATCAAAAGCGTGTACGGTTCCAAATTATAAACACATTGAGTATTAAAAAATGATAACAATTAGGATTAAAAAAAATGGTGCTCATATTTTAATATCTTGTTGTCAGTCAAGAACTTTTTTTTGAGCAATCACGATTGCTTATTGTTCTCCACTTGACTGTTTTTTTGGCGTGCTATAATTTTATTTCTTCCCCGCCTCCCTCTGCCAGCACCACCGTCCATCGTCCTCACGATGCTGCTCCTTTAAAACCGCGAAAACCGTCTCCAGGTTGCGTCCATATCCAACACACGCGCGTACATACACACCTACACACACACACACACACCTACACACATACACACACGCATGCTTACACACAGACACAAAAACACGCCTACACACACACACACACGCCTGCGCACAGACACAAGCACACGCCTACACACACTCACGCACATACCCACACACACGTCTGCACACAGACACAAACACACACACACACACTTACACACATATCCAGACACACACATGCTTGCACACACGCAAAAAACACGTAATTGCGAAAAACATAATTTGCATTCAAGATAGCAAAATTCAAAATTTTTTTTAACGTTTTCTTAAATTAGTCAAGTGCATGCTGGGTAAAGTGACATAGTTCAATTCGTTTACTTATTCAATCATTTTAAGTATTAATTTATTAATTAACTAACAATTGCCTTATTTACCCCAATTGAATTTATTTCAAAACTTTAGTCGACTCTGAGCTGATAAACATAGAAAATTGTCAAATTTTAAGAATTTATCTTGAAAAAAGTATAAAAGTTATAATTCTAGGAAATATAGTAGCACCAATGTTTCCTAGAAGTATAGTTGAATGATTGGTCGTAGTAACTGGAGAAAGGGGGGGGGGGGGCAGACCAGCTAGAGTTGAAACCTAGCAGTAACGAAATTTGTACGCAAGGATTTCTAATTGTCATTGTAAAACTTCTATCATCATATGTAACACTTTTCTTTTTATAAAAGGAGAAAATTTTGTTTGAAAACTGCGTGAAAAAGGGGGGAGAAGGGACTTGGAAAAAATTCTAGATTGTGTACACAATGTACAAACATTTTATGATAAAAATTTACTATGAACTATGCCTCTGGATTTGCACTAAAAGATCAATAATGATAATTGATGTCTACAAATGTTTCAAGACTAAAAAAAAAATCTGAATAAAAAAATCCGAATTTATTGATTAAAAAAAATAAAAAATCACAATCCCTGATGTTAAGTAGTCATTTCTAACCTTTACCATTATCACAAACTATTTGCATATAGAATTTTAACATAGAAAATGTGTTTCACATATATATATGAGAGTCTTGCAGAATAAAATATTTAAGTGCTTTTGTCTGTTCATCATTAAATTTGAATAGTTTTTCTAAAATACTTTTTACTGAAGTTTATTGAGTACTTTCATCAGTTGAGGTTACATTCCTCCAAATGTAACAAATACCAATTCCCAAGAACGTCCAATATTTGTCGTCCAATTTTAAATTACTCTTTTCATGAATCGTAGCTATTACATATATTAAGTCTATTTCATGCAAATGCGCAATATACTTATTCAGAATAACACAAATGAAAAAACCTTCAATAATGCTACCTTATTCTTGTCTCTTTGAATAATTTTACTATTAGTAACAATTGCAGGCGATTTGACTTTTATCATGCTAAAATATTACTGAATTTGAAAATTTATTTATTCACCCATTTATACCAAGAGTAACCAAAAATAATACAGTCTTCTTCTCTTTCTTTTATAAGATTGCACTATCTAATGTAAATAATCATGCACGTTAATTGAAAAGTATTTTTTCATTTTTTTCCACCGTAAACAAAATTATAAGCCTTTTTAATTATTCGAATATTTTTATTTTTGCTAATTATAAAGAATAAATGAATACTAAAAAAAATAAAGAAGGAGAACCTTCATTAATAGGGCTTTGCATTCTTATTTTTATAATAATTATTGATCGATACTCATACATTTATCCACTAGATGGCAGCATGAACAATGAGAAAATCAAGTAGAAAAGTGAAGATATTGCACTATTTCACCCTGACGCTTTCAGAATCTTCTATTCTATTCAAGAGTCACAACTGACTACAACTGTATTTATGTCGAGGTCTGCATACTAGTGCCTTGCCTCCATTATTTTATATACCGATAGATGGCAGCACCACCACCGGATCGAACAGTTAATGAGAATTTAGAACTAGTCCAAGAGCTAATAGCTACCTGGTACTAGCACCCCCAGAGGTATCGTTTCACTTGGAGGACATTGAGACCACGAGCATATTTAACGTCGCCCAGTCCCCTTTAATGACGACGGTGGGTCTTCGACCAGCGGGGATCGAACCCGAGCCCCTCCGGCCCCGAGTCCAATGCCCTACCGATCAGGCTACCACGGGCCCTTTCAGAATCTTTCGGTCTCTAACCGAACGTGTGTAAACAAAATGTTTTAAATTGGAATTGCCAACTTCTCAAGTAATTCGTTGAAGCATTCGTTACGTTCGACGAGCTCAACCGGTAAGGACCGACGAGCTACAGGTCACTCATCGAACACAACCGAGCTCAACCTAAGTAAAAGGATCTTCTTAAAAGTTGAACAGTCAGAAAAAAAAAAAGAACGGGTCTAAGAATATTAATAATCATAAATTAAACTTTACATGAAGGAAAAAGAAGCTTTCAAATCAAGAAGAGAACATTATTCAGTCCACTTTTTTTTTTATTTAATGCGACTGGCAACTGGCAACGATCTAGCAATTGAATTTAAAACCGCTGAAATCAAAATATACGCTAGCGTACTTTTTCTGTCGTGCTGGAAAACTTCAAAAGATAGGAGAAAAAACAAATTAATTATGTCTAAAGCAAAGGAAAAAGTTCAAGAAGATGTCAAACCAATAATATATGACTCCGTAAATAAAACAAATTATCAAAGAGGAAGTTTCCTCGGCAAAGGCGGTTTTGCGAAATGCTACGAGTTTAAAAATTTATCAACTGGTGAAGTCTTCGCTGGAAAAATTGTGTCGAAAAGTATGCTGATAAAGCCTCATCACAAAGAAAAAATGTTTCAAGAAATCAATATCCACCGTTCTCTATCGCACAAGTACATAGTATCATTGCATAGTTATTTTCAAGATTCTAGTAATGTTTATATCATTTTGGAACTGTGTAGCAAGCGTTCTTTAATGGAAATGCATAAACGACGAAAAACTTTCACCGTTCCAGAAGCTCGCTATTTCATGAGACAAATTTTATTAGCTTGCAAGTACATGCATGATAACCAAGTAATCCATCGGGACTTAAAACTCGGAAATTTGTTTCTAAATGACAACATGGAACTGAAGGTTGGTGATTTTGGTTTAGCAACACGCATTTCTTTTGAAGGGGAAAGGAAGAAAACCTTATGTGGGACACCAAATTACATTGCACCTGAAATCTTAACCAAAAAGGGACATAGTTTTGAGGTTGATATCTGGTCCTTAGGCTGCATATTGTACACTCTGTTGGTTGGTTCCCCACCATTTGAAACGAACACACTAAAGAATACTTACTCAAAAATAAAGAAAAATGATTATTTCTTGCCTATATCTATGGATGCTGCTGCGAAATCTCTAATAAAGAAGCTACTTCATCCAGATCCTCTGTGCAGGCCTTCCTCTGAAGAAATTCTGATGCATGACTTTCTGACTAATGGATACATCCCTACTCGTTTGCCTACTTCATGCTTGTGTATGAAGCCTAGAATAACTCATAATATGTCTGTTTTTGAACTTACGAAAAATGCCGATAGAAAACCTTTGTTGGAAAGTGGCCAACTACCAAGTACAGATGCCGCTCAAGATATTTTTGAAGAAAATGGCAAAGACCCCGGTCCTACCAAGGCCTTGCTATTAGATGGCGCAGCTCCGAAAGATTCCTATTTAAGCGAGTTGTTAGCCATGCTTGACAGCATATTGAAGTGCAATCCAGAAGCACTGTATACAGGTCAGCCAGAAGACGCTCAAGACCCTTCGGCTGTGCCATTTGTCTGGATCAGTAAATGGGTTGATTACTCGGACAAGTACGGTATTGGTTATCAGCTATGTGATAACAGCATAGGGGTGTTTTATAATGATTCTACTCATATAGTTCTTTTGGCTGACGGGAAGAATTTGCAATACATTGACGCTGATGCGGAACAGTTCTACACCATGCCGGACTACCCTCCAGAACTGAAGAAAAAAATGACCATCTTGAATTACTTCAATACCTACATGAATGAAAATTTATTAAAAGCCGGAGAAAGTGCAAGGCCCAGAGAAGGAGATGAAATGAGCCAAGTGCCACATTTACGGGCATGGTTCAGAACCAAGACTGCTATAGTCTTCCATCTTTCAAACGGTACATTCCAGGCAAACTTTTTCCAAGATCATACTAAAATTATTTTATGTCCAATTATGAGTGCTGTTTCCTATATTGATGAAGAGAAAAATTTTAGCGTTTATACTGTTCCTTTAATTGAAAAATACGGTTGTTTGCCTTCGTTAACTTTAAAGTTGAACTATGCTAGAGGGATGATCGACAGATTGCTCAAAAGTTAAAACCGTGAGGCTGTAGTGGAATAAGTTTCTGTGATGGAATTTTTATTTATTTTAGCAATTGTTTTGCAATTGTATTTTTAGGGTTTTAACTTTTTTTAAATTTTAAAGTGACATACAAAAGTGCATTTCACCCTACTGTACACTGAATTGCTACAATTGTATTTTTAGGATTTTAAATTTTGAAGTGCACTACATGTTATGATTTCAACAAGTTCGTATTGATTTTATCGACTATTTTTAAATTGTATTTTTAGAATTTATTTTTTTTCAATTTAAAATTTCTTAAAAATTCACATGCAAAAGTTTTATGTTATTTTTCTTCCATACTCTCTTAAATATCTATCACTATGTGTTTTTCAGCAGATCAAATTCCTTTTTTTTTCTCACTTGGAATGTTCTGTAATGTAAATAACTTTTGGAATATGTTTCCTTTATTCCTTTAGGTGAATTACACAATAGTTTACCCGTTCAACTTTAAAAATAAGCTTTGTTTGAGGAATGCTGAAAGTCAATAAGGCAAAAAAAAAAAAAAAAAAAAAAAAAAAGAGAGAGAGATATAATGATGCTGTGCAGCAGAAAAAGCCTTTAATGATTTTTTATTTGTTCTCTTATGCACCATGCAAAAACTGATCAAACTGAAAAGTAAAAAATCTTGGAAAATTTTGTCAAATAAAATTTGTTTTTTTAAGTGCTTAATTTTTTAACAATTTTTTGAATGCCATAAACATGTTTTCAATGATATTTTGTAATCAATTTAAAAAAAGAAAAAAATCACACTAGGTAAAATACTTGTAAATATGAACCTATACCTTTGTAGTTAGATGAGTAAAGAAAGATTTTTTTTTTTTGAGACCCATCAAAGATGCAACTTTATATTTCTTTACATCAGCGTTGGGCTTTTGACATGGCCTATCACACTGTCCAATGCAGTCACAATTGACATTTTTTATAAACATAACATTTCCCGAAGCTGAAAATTGTTTACCTAGATTAATGTGTTTAATTAAAATGAATTGGTACACTTTCCTTTAAATTTGCTATAATGTAAAAATTAGATAAAATAATTAAAACAATTAGTTTCAAGTAATTTTATACCTTTAAAAATCTTACATGAATTTTTTTTTCTTTGGAGTTACAGTAAAACTGAACTGATCATAGCACTCAATCATGGGTGCAAGACCTTCCGTCTCAGGACGGATTTCCGTCTTGACAAAATTTCCGAGACGGAGGTCGGGACGGAAAGAAATTCAATGAATTTCTTTTAATTTTTAATGAAAAAAAGAAAAATTGAGTGTTTGAAAAATATGCTTTAATATTACTGGACCGTTCCATAACCACGAATTTACATCGACATTCTCTCGGTTTTCCCAAATGTGCTTGTTTAGTCTGCAACGTGCTTTTGGAGGAGTAGCTTTTCGGCTCGCGCAGTTTGACTTTTTTTAGGTATAACTTTGTTATTTCCAACTCACTGCATTGCAAACCGAGGAGTTGCTCGCTATTCTCCCTGATTTTTCGAAGCAATCGGCTCTAATTGAAAATTTAGCCTTTTCTCATGCTATTTTCGATCATCCTTTCGTTTTTTTTTCATTTGTGTTTTCTTTTTTTTTTGCAAACTTCACATGCATAAATGAAAATTATGTACGCTCTTAAAATGTCTTAAAAGTTGAATCTGCATCACCAATTGAAAGTGATTGCTGACAAGATGAAATATTTTCGCCACAGCAAAGGACGTCCACATACCAGGTAAAACAGAAAACTATCAAGGATTTTGAAGATTTTAATGAAAATGGGAATTTTGGAAATAATTGGGGGGGGGGGGGGATTTCAAGCTGGTTGGAAACACCGATGGGCAAACCGTTCCTGCATTTTTGACAGACTTGAGGAATCACTAAATTCTAATGTCATTGAATCGAACACTCGCTAGAATGGAAATATGGGTGGGGGGGGGGGAGAGAAAGGAAAGAAGAAGAAAAATAACGGCAGCACGAGTTTGCAAAAAAACGCCTCTTGCAAAGAGGGTAATCTGTCCACAAATTAACCCACGATAATACTGAGGTCTTAAAACGTTGATATCTTGGACAATCTAAAGGGGGGGGGGGGGGGTTACTCACGGGTTACAGTATAAAATATCGAAAAACTGAATTGAAAATATTTTTGAAGCTAGGAGTGGTTCGATATTTCTCCACTACAAACTCTTAAAAATTTAAAAGTCAAAAAGTTTTAGGCTGTCTCTGATGATGTAAAAGTGGGTTTTAAAAAAGAATCGAAGATTGGAGTCTTAAAAACACTAATGTAGGCAATCTTTGGTGAATTTATGAGAGATGGTTTTGGTGTTTTAACATGAAAATGTTTTGTAGCTGATGTGTTAAAAACTATTTGAGGCTATACTTAAATGACTTAAGTTAAAGGGCATTTGCGACCCTCTCCCGAAAAGTTTGTAATTGAAGTCTTAAATCTTTTAGGCTGTCTTTGGCAATGTCAAGAGGGGGGGGGGGGGGCTCTCTTTAGGCGAAATTCCGAAACTGGAGTCTTAAAAGCGCAACTTTGGTCCGTCTTGGGGTTCGGAGTTCTCCTTTCCCAAAAAATATTCAAAGCTGAAGTATTCAGAACTCGGCTTTAGGTAATCTTTGGAAGACTTAAGAAGAGGGAATTCGAAGGCTTTCTCTCAATACGTTTTAGAATTTAAATTCTAAAATCTTCGGTGATTAAAAGGGGAAACTGCAAATTTAAGTAAAATTTAGTGAACTTAGAGGAAAGAGTTCGGGGGGGGGGGAGGGGTCTCTCCCCCCGAAGTATTGAAATGCTATTTTGGCTATTTTTGAGTGAGTTAAGAGTTAGAGAATTCAGGGGTCTTTCTCGAAACATTTTCGAAATTGAAGTCTTAAAACTTGGGGTTGTCTTTGGCGATGTGTGGAAGGGAGTTGCTCTCTCAATAGAAAAATAAATCTTAAACAAAAACTTACACTGCGTTTAGTAAACACAATGCGAGGGGGGGGGGGGGTTCCGCACCCCCAGCCCGAAATATTTTAGTTTCTGAAATTTTAAGAGCTTTGTTTTGGGCTGTCTTTGGATGACTTAAGGGGGAAGGGTGTATGAAGATTTGTTCAAAAAGTTTCCAAAATTAAAGTATTAAAATTTTTAGGCGGTCATAAATCATGTTTATAGGTAAGAGGGGTACTATTCCCTACAAAACAATTTAGAAACTGAAGCCTTAAAAATTGAAATTTAGGACATTTGTGGTGAACTCCGAGGAAGGGGTTCGGGAGTTCTCTTCCGAAAATTCTTTGATGCTGAAATATTTAAAGCGCCACTTTAGGCTATATTTGAGTGCCTTAAGAGGGATGTGATTCGGGAACCCTGCCTGGAGTTAGGATTCAGTTCCCCTATTTCTTTTTTTAATTAATGAATGTTGGAAAGGGTACATTGTTTAAAAAATATATCTACTTCACTGAAGCGATTTTTTATTGCGATTTAAAAAATTCTTTTCTTTAAAGAATTTCTTTTTCAAATGAAGACTGTGTGGGGGAATGGTGACAGTTCATTATCATTAGTCGGCCTTACCCTTCCCCCACCTTTCCTTCTTTTCTAGTTTGTTGGCGCTACCTTGGGTAGACTTTCGAATCAGAACCGATTTATGTTGCAAAAGTGAAAATCTTATGTCCTAAGCGATTTTATTGTTACAACAAAAATGTTTAGGATCGGCAAAAAATTAATGGTGGGGTGCTGCAAACGCTTTTATCCCTTACATTATCCAACATCCTCTAAAATTGCGTTTTTGAAACTTTAATTTCGAAATATTGCCGAAGGAGGGTTGCTGAACTCCATCCCTTCAATAGTGCATTCAAAAAGAGTATAAACGTTATGAAATTTAAATTACAATTTCGTTTTTAAATCTTCGATTTCGGGAAAGCCCATTGCGTCCCCTCCCCCCCCCTCTTTAATATTTTTTGAAGGTTGCTCAATATTGTGATTTTGGGACTATCAGTTTGAAATAATTGATGTAAGAGTCCCTGAACCCCTCCTTTCCCTGAACTTTACCAAAATGGCCTACCACAGCGTTTTTTGAACTTCAATTTGAAAAAATTTCTGGGGGAGAGCCCCAGGACCCCCCCCCCCACAAAAATATTTTCCGTCTTGAACACATCACCAAACTTGCACCCATGCACTCAATGATTATGAGCATAGCATTGAATGAATTATAAATCAAAATTGACTGGTCCGGGACCACAGAAACAGCCAGTGAACCTGCTTTTTTTTAGCCATGCTCCAGAACAAGTTAAAAAAGAAAATTTGGCGAGACGGGGGGAAAAACAAAGCTGGAATTAGAAGAAAACCGAAAAAAAGCTTTTAAAACCTTATTTATTTTTATTCAACTTTAAAAGCTTGGTGCCTGAAAAAAAAAGGAAATTGAAGAAATAAACGAGAAACTAAAGACAAAAAAAATCTTTTTATTCAGTTGATTTAAAAATGATATTTAAATTCCAACAGAAAAGTACAGTTATGTTTGTGGTAAAAAATAGAATAAGATGATGAAATATTTTATCTGCAGAAAAGAAAATGATAGTAATAAAATGGAAAAGGGGAATCTAAGATGAGAAATTTATCATCTGTCCCCCAATGGCTAAACAATATCGCTCCAGATCCCAAGAATTAATCTAGACACAAATTGGATCAGCTTTGCGGCCGCTTCATGAAAATTTGTCTTAAAATCCTTTCACACAAAATTTAATTTGTAAAAGCAGCTTTTTCAACATGTATAAGCTCAAACAACTCGTCTAAAAACTAGTATGTTGTGGGTCATCATAAAACTTGCTGCTAAACCTATCTTATAAATTTTTTGATCAAACATATATAATCGCTTGAAAATCATTTCAAAAGCCTCACTTAGTTTAATTACAAACATTTTTTTGCGTTTCAAATAGTCTATATGGTAACGGATAAAATTCTAAATCAAGATTTTTCCGGTTTGCCAACTGTTAAATGGCATGAAAGGCTTTCTGGAGCAGATATCTTTCACATTGTTGTACTTAAGCTATTGTAATTCAAGCAAACTGAGGCAAAAATTGGTCTCCATTGGAGCAAGTAACCAACGCCTGTTTCCGTTTAGGTTCGCATTTATTCCAAATTTGATCCAAAAATTTTTTTTTGCTTGAAATATAGCACTCTTAATGAACAAAAAAGAACAAATGCACCACAACCTTTTGAGCTTTTGGTGCCAAAATCAAATTGGCTCTTGAACCCTCTAAAACTCTACACGTCGACCAAATTTTGTTTGGTTTTTTTCATTATTTCTCAACTGGCTCATAAAGAAAAATTCTGGAAGGGGTTTTCAAAATCGAAAGCTGTTTCTTTCTCGATTTCTAATGTACAAAATGTCATTGGCGTAAACAGGGGGGGGGGACCTCCCCCCCCCAATATATATAGGCATGTAATCCTAGTTTACTAAATTTACGTAATAAACTAGGATTAGATGCCCAAAAAAAATGAGTGTTTTCAAGAAAGAGCGGACATATTGCATTTTCGATTTTTTTCTAAAAGCGAAATTTACTTTTAATCCTTTAACTGGTGCTCACATGAATGAATAACCAACCATGTAATGAACGGGTCAAAATAGATCAGTGGCGAAACTAAAAAAGGAGGTGCAGAGCCTCTCCCAGAATGCTGAGTTGAATGATTTTCAAAACTTTCATTATTGCTGAGAAGAAAAGAATGCATCTTTGGAAAACAAAGTAGTTTTTAGAAATTAATAGTAATGAGGGGGAAGATCTTAATTTCTTTTAAAAATAAATCTTTGAATTAAAAATATTCAAAAGTAACAGCTTGTTATCAGCTAACTCCTACCCCCCACCTCCTCTTATTTCTTCTCTTTTTTTTCTCTCTCTAGTTTGTCTGAAAATAAGAGTGTTCAAAATACTGCTCCTCCGAAGCCCTCCTCCCCCCACACACCAGAAGCACTATAAAGCATCTTAAATTTCATTTTTAGGTGTTTAATTTTGTGAATTTTCCAGGGGAGAAATGCCACAATCACCGAACAACATCGAAAATTGCGTTTTGAGAGCTTTAATTTTGAAAAATCACAGGCCTTAATATTACAAAATATGGCCTTACAATCGCGTTTTTAAGACCTGAATTTCAGAAAATATTCGAGCAAGGGTCCCTATACCACCTTTCTCAGCGTCATAAGGAATTAGGTTTTTTAAACTACACTTGCAAAAATTTTAAGTGGAATAGCCTCTGAAAATAAAACATTACTTTAATTTTTAGCACCATAACTTTAAAAACTTTACCAGGGAAAAGCTTCAGAACCTCGTTCCCGTAAAAATGCTTAACGTTTGTCTAAAATTGTGTTTTTGGAACTTTTAATGTCGAAAGTAGGGGGAGGAGGAACTGAATTCGACCTATTAAAAAGGAAATCGAGCGGGGACAGTCCTTAAGCTCCATCCGTTACCCAAACGCCGATAAATTTGGTCTGTAATCAAGTTTTTCAAGCTTCAATTTCTAGAAATTCCGCTGAAACCGCTGTACCTTTTGTTCCCCAAACATCAACGAAGAAAGTCTAAAATTGCGTTTTTAAAGCTACAAGTTTCAAAATTTTTCAGACCCCCCTATCCTATCGGATCTAAAGTTGTCTTTCCTTTCTCTCCCCCCCTCCCAAAAAAAACCCTTTTTTTTTTTGGTTGAGTCACTGAAATAGAATATCACTTGGTTGGGTTTAGGTTGTATGCACTCAGTAGTTCTGTTCTGTTTAAACTGAACAACATACATTGCAATACATACATTATGATTTCTTAAATTTATTCACTTCATTTTTGAAAAAGTAAATTTTTTCATTATTTTAGTTGGATGGCAGAATATGAATCAAATAAATTTCCCTTGAAAAAAAGTTTACCCCCCCACTTCAAGTGACGCCTCTGCAAAATATTATTCTATCTATTTAACTAAAGAGTTTCTATGGCTTAATAATTATTCATTCATGTCACTAGCTTAAAAATAATAATTTTTATTAATACCATAATGCTTTTAAAACAAAAAGGAAGGGGACAGCACTCATTACATTTATTTTAATCTTATATCCTAGTTGTGAGTTTTTTTCGCAAGATAATTAAAACCTCCTTTTGAGGTACATTCATGTCTAAATGAATGTACATTAGAGCTAGGCTATTTGATCGTTGTTCCGAAATCACCATACAGAAGTTCTAAATCCAAAGGAAGAATGTCATAACCTTAAGGAGAAATAATTATTCTAATCAAATAACTATTTAAAACTCTCCCAAAGTATACATATGCAAAATCAAGGCCTTGAGTTAAAAGAGCGAGAGATAAGTAAGGCGACTTTTTCAAATCCAGGCTAATAGTCGTTCTGATCTCTTAATGAGAATAGAGAAGGAATCCAAGAAAATCAGGTGTGGTAGGCACTCTTTCCCTACGCATCCCAAAAAGAACATGCTTTGCCCTGGACGTGATGAGTCACCACGATTCTTGCTTTTATCTGTTGCCTTTATGTCTAAAAATGGGGGGGGGGTCACTTTTTTCTTTTAATTTATTTTTGTGATAGTTGAAACATTCTTTACATGGCAAATGTTTTTTCCCCAAAAAAAAATTAAAAAAAGAAAATACACAATAATTCTTTGGCGCAATAGCATGAAATTAACAATTTAATTCCCTTTTTTACAAAATGGGCACCTGAGGATAAAAACGCGGCTTGATCCCTGTTGCCATACTTAGGGCTCATTCACCCAGGGCTGCCACTGAGTTATGGTCCTAAAAATAGTCGTTTTAGTAGATTCTTAAATGAAAAATAGTCATCAAACAAGGAAAATAGTATAAAAGTCTCCTATTACTTTTTAAATAGTATTAATACTTAATTATGTCACCTATACTTTGACGAACAGACATATCTCAGCTGCATGATATATGAGCGGGATCTCCTGGGCAAGCGGAGCTCTCTCCATTTAAACACAAATGGTGTTCCCGACATGGTTTCTCCCCAATCTTATTTCAATAACAAGAATGAAAGTTTGGCATATATTAGAGATATTTATAAAATAATTAAAACATTTCAGCCGGTAATTACTTTTTTGAAATGTCTCAAAACATAGTACATAGTTTGGGGGAAAAAAAAACATTTTTGTTCTTTCAAGTGCTAATTAGCCACTTTCCTGTTTTAAATGAAGTAACTTTTCATTTCTACTACTCTGTATACTCATAAAACAAAGAAAAATGTTTGCCAATATTCACTATATGATGTGATGGATCAACCCTGTTGGCCAAAATTACCAACTTCGATAGCTCTAAGGCAAAAAAGCACTTCTTTTGCACAAAATACCTTTATCAGCGCACACTGCCAAAGCAAACATATACTACACTCTCTAAAACCAAACCTTACACTAACTGAATTGGTTAACCAAGTTAATTCAGTTATTAACTTGGACCGCATAATAACGGTTATAGCATAACATGATAATTTGCATAAACAAACCCAATAGTCTTTGCAGAGAGTGAATTTCAAAGTTTATGAAGTCCTCACTCACAAGAAACTCAGGGTAGCCACACGTTCTCAACCTCTCACCTATTTGCATTTTAATTAATATCTTTATTAATTAATTCAACAGAGACAAGACCGTGCTCTATCGGTTACTTACATTCAATGCATCTTATTTTTTTTAATGGTTGGCATGGAAACCTAGGGGGAACATGTCAACCCCTGTGGCCTACATGGACTCCCACCGCATAGACATTCAGCAGCCCAGGGGGCTGCCACATGGATCCCGGGGATCCATGTGCACCACTTTGGGAACCACAGGGGTCGGAGTAGTGACTTCAAAACTTTTAGGACACAATTTTGATAAAATTTTAGGACAACAAATATCAAGTTTTTTTAAACTTAAATGCAATTTATAAACTTACGTAGCTGAAGGTAAAACGTTTCAAATTCAATCTTGAAAATTACAATAGAATGCATTCAACTTTTTAACGCAGTGGCCAGTATGAAGTAAAAATAAATACTAGGGTACCAGTAGGATAAATGTATGTCCAATTGCTTCTTTACTTCCCTTGTTGTTGTTGAAAAAATATCCTTATAAGGAGGGATTAAAAGCAGGGAGCAAGTCCAAAATTTATTATGTACTTTTATCAGATAATTTGATACTTTTTGATGAAAAATATCCCTGTAAATTACAGATAAACCATTAAAAGATGCAAATGAATAACTAAAATGAAGAAAACTTCCGCTTATGAAATTTTATCTTGGAGTGAATTTGGAGCAAAAGCTTTGGATTGCTTCATCATAACCAATTTGTTTTCAGTAGAAGACAAAGAACATGGAATTTAAAATACAGCTTGATTTTTCAAGCTACTTGTCAACGTTTTATATCTCACCACATTAGCATTAGACAATACTTGTGAAAATCCTTGATTATCAATATTAGAAAGATAATGTACAAACAGAATAAAATGCTTTAGATTCTTCCCTTTCTGCATGGCACCATGTGCTGATTTTGCATCGATTTCTGCCTGCATTTTCCAACCACAAGGAAGGGCATTTTGTTTTCTGTGGCATTTTATTAAAATAAGTTGCCATTTACATTTTTAAAGCAAAAAGTTAGTAACTAAATTAAAAAATTACACGTGCAAGAAATAATCCCAACTTCACTAAACAGAAACACAAAGCAAACCAACTCTTTGTGCTGGAAAAACAAGCTAATGCTCAGACTACAACACAAGATAAGCACTATAAAAATAAATATTACTTCCTACCTGGGGACAACCCATTTAAATTTTGCTCTTAATATATTTTTTGAATGAAGTGTTTATATTTGGGTTATTTTATTTTATATTTTTTTTTTTTGCAGAAGAGGAATGACTGCAAGAGTTACAAAGTATAAATAAAACAAACAGTTTTATATCGAGCACCTGCTTTGGTTAACTGCATCCCCTCCCCTTTCCTCTTCTCCGGAGTGTCTATGAACTTGATTTTGTTATAAAACACAGGCATATCATAAAGAAAAGTTTCATTTTTCTACGCAAGTAGGGAATAAAATATGAAAATTTTACGGCAATAACTCAAAATTTTAGAATAACTCCTACCCCTAGAACCAAGAAAACGGCTTTAATGTACAATTGATTGGATTGTTTCCCATTTTTCAAAAATATTTTTTTCTGAAAGAGCTTAGTCAAAAACATGGGGCGAGTTACTTTTTTTTGGTTGTAATTTTGACTTATTTTCTCTCTTACAAAAATAATCTTAAAATATGTTCAGCCGTTGTTTTCATTTTTGTTGCCGACATCACAAGTGAGCAAGTTGCTAGGGTTACCAGAATCAAGTTTCAGGACATTACCAAATGAATATTTGGTAATTTAACTAAATTACCAAATATTCATTTGGTAATTTATTTAACTAATTCCTCGCATTGAAAAATCACTAAAAGGCAATATCTTGCCAGAAAAGACAACTACGTGCTCCGATTCAAGATGGCTTTCCTCACTTATGACGTCATAAGATAAAACTTTTTGTTTCGGAATCTGACATTTAAAAAAATTAAAAATCAAATGTTGGGAAAATGAAAGTAAGTTATGGCTCCATGTTATTTGGGAGAGAGTTCTGGCTCCATGTTATTTGGGAGTTCTGGCTCCATTTCCATTCCATGTTGTTCAACTCAAATGTTGGGAAAATGAAAGTAAGTTCTGGCTCCATGTTATTATTATTATTTTTTTTTTTTGCTTTACTAATAGGGTTGTTCAACTCAAATGTTGGGAAAATGAAAGTAAGTTCTGGCTCCATGTTATTATTTTTTTTTTTTGCTTATTCTATCAATTTCAGTGACTAAAAGCAGGGTTAGAAGTGGTCAACTTTTAATATATAGGACATTTTCCAAAAAAAAAAGTATTTTTAAAAACTACAATGAAAATCCATAATAACATCCATATATTAAACATTTTTTTCAAATATATTTTATAAAAATATGCTTTATGCTTAAAGCAGTTCTTTAAAACAGTTAATGGCTATTACATGCATTTTTCTACTAATAGGGTTGTTCAACTCAAATGTTGGGAAAATGAAAGTAAGTTCTGGCTCCATGTTATTATTATTATTTTTTTTTGTTGCTTATTCTATCAATTTCAGTGACTAAAATCAGGGTTAGAAGTGGTCAACTTTTAATATATAGGACATTTTCCAAAAAAAAAAAAAAAGAAAAAAATATATATAGGAACCATTTTATGAATAATTTTGATATGAAAAAATAAACAATACATAGTTTTATTATCAATGATTTCACTTAATCATTACTGCAAACGGTTAAAAAACCCATATAAAAGTTATAACTTATACTTAGAATGAGTTTTCTATCCTTGAAAGAATAACTTAAAAAAAAAAAAAGTTTACTTATGCAAAAACATTTACTGTACTATTTTTTCTTTTTTTGAAAGTACACCAAAATTTTGTTTTGCCACTGATTGTTAGGCATCTCTATAAGACTTTTTCATTACTTTTTGAATTTCGTATTTAGCCCTTGGATAAATCGTGACAAAATGGAATCTTTCCATTGGTAATGCATGCATTTATTGCTTTCTGAATTGCAGCATCTAAACTAACCGTAAAACTCTTATTATAGCATCAATGCTTTAAGATGATCTTTCTTATGTCAGTATCTTTTTGTTTGAGAGAAAAACATCTTTCAACTGATGCTACATCTTATGAAAGGTGCTAAAAATCCTAAGTTGTATTTGCAACTAGAAAGCTGATCTATCCTTACCATTGAAAAGCATTTTTCCAAAATGAATTCATTGACATCCGAATAACATCAAATCCTCACTCCTCAAAAATTTTAACATTATTTACCTAAAAATTTGACTATCTGTTAGTTTGCCTAGAGAATTTACTGTTGGCACTTATAGGTAGGACAAAATACTGCCAAGATATTTTTCAGATTGTGAAGTAGCAATAGAAGGCTCCTTTCAAGAAGAGGATGCAATTTTATTTCTTCATTTAAATTTCTGAAAAGCCTACTTTTCAATAACTAATTCTACTAAAAAGTGCTAAAATAATGTAAAATGGAATTTTAGCAAGAAATTCAAATTTTGAATCTAGGCGGAGTAAATCTTTTTTTTTTTGCATAATCGCCGACATTTAAATATTTCCAATATACCTTCTTTTTTTTTTCAATATTGATATCAGCTATATCTTTCCCGCATTTTGTTGTTAGTGATGATTCGTTGACAAAGAGCTTCAACAATAGTTTGGAAAGCTTGTCATAAAATATGGATCACTGAAACTTTCTCTTAGAAGAAGTTTTAAACTTTGTCACAAATACTCTACAAAAGTTAAAGATGCAGGTGTCGGCAGAGATCCCCCCACCCCCCAATTTTTTATACGCAAGTTCCTTTCAATTGTTATTCTCTACAATTCTTTATAACAAACTATGAGAATGTAGGAAATATAGATCAAGTGCAAAAATATAGGACACTGTTGATGCTTTTTTTGAAAATATAGGATATATAGGACTACTTCTACCCCTGTAAAAGTAGTACTTTTGGCTGAAGGAAACAACCCCATTGCTGAAATGTGAACTGAATAGCATGTACAAGTATGCATGAAAAAGCTATTCAATAGTAAATAAAATATGACTTCGTATTTTTAAAAACTACAATGAAAATCCATAATAACATCCATATATTATACATTTTTTTCAAATATATTTTATAAAAATATGCTTTATGCTTAAAGCAGTTCTTTAAAACAGTTAATGGCTATTACATGCATTTTTCTACTAATAGGGTTGTTCAACTCTAAACAGATTTAACTTTCATAATTTTTCTGTTTTCTAGTAAAAAATTATGCTATAAACTGACAAGAAAAGTAAACAAATGAAAAATTTATTTATCTAAAAATATACACACAAAATATACTTTAAATTGGCATGATCTGTAATTAGTGATTTTTGGTTTTGATCGATGGAATTCAAATATTAAATGCATCAAGAAGGCACTGTTAGATGTCAAACACAGCGCTACAAGGTACTCCTATCAATGGCTGCTTGTCAATTATTTCAGATAAAAGTTCCTTAATTTTCAAAAAATGCCGTTTGAATTCAATACCGTCTCCCTAGATGAAAAAAAAAAGAATTAAAATATTAGTTTAACATCATATTTCTCAAATTAAACAAGAAAAATTGAATCAAAGGTCATTGTGCTCACTAGGCAGGGACGGATACAAGGGAGGTGCAATTGCACCTCCCTTGAGGGTCTTCACCTGTAATTTTAAGAAAATGAAGTTAAAAAAACGCAAATTTAGACGAGTTTCATTGATGTTGGGAGAAGGGAGGTCCGGGTTTGGCACCCATCCGCAGAATTGTTTTGGATCGGAAGTCCAAAACCTTTGTGATCAATATTTTTAAATCTGATTTTATGCATAGTAAACAGTAAATAATAAAAATCAATCAACCCACCCTTGAAAAATTTCTGGATCCGTCCTTGTCACTAGGGTTATGATTTTTTTATTTTTGCATTTGATGAACTTTTGTGTTGCGATTAGTAAACTATTTTTGCAATGGATCAAAACAAAACTTCTAGCACCAACCAGTTTCAAGTTTAGTTTACTGAATGCACTCTGCTATAGCTTAAAGCAACTGAAAAGGTTGAAAATTATAGTGTCATTCGTGCTAAGATGGCAAAAGAAATGTGTTGATATTTTAGGCAAAACACTAATAAAAACGTTTTATTATAATTTGGGATAGCCTAGACAAAAAATCTCCCATCCTGTCCTATGAGGCACTTATAATGGGTTGGAGTCTTTTGGGAGCGATGGACGACTTGAAGTTTCAGAATTGCACCGTATTTTTAAATTGAAGTCAAAAAAAAAAAAAAAAAAAAAAAAAAAAAAAAAAAAAAAAAAAAAAAAACGGAATGGTAGGCCAGTTTGGTAAAGTTCAAGGAAAGGAGGGGTTCAGGGACTCTTACATCAATTATTTCAAACTGATAGTCCCAAAATCACAGCATTGGGCGACCTTCAAAAATATTAGAGAAAGGGGGGAGGGGACTTTTGGGCTCTTCCCGAAATTGAAGCTTTGAAAATGAAATTGTATTCCATCTTTCATAACGCTTATACACTTTTTGAATACATTATCGAAGGGATGAAGTTCAGGAACCCCCCTTCGGCAATATTTCAAAATTGAAGTTCTTAAAACGCAATTTTAGACGATGTTGGATAATGTTAGGGGTAAAAGCGTTTGCAGCTCCCCACCATTAGTTTTTTGCCGATTGCAAACATTTTTATTGCAGCAATAAAATCGCTTGAGACATAAGATTTTCACTTTTGCATCATAAATCAGTTCTGATCGGAAAAACTACCCAAGGTAGCGCCAACAAACCAGAAAAGCAAGAAAGGTGGGGGAAGGGTATGAGCGACTAATGATAATGAACTGGCTTCAGTGTGTGTGTGAAGTAGATACATTTTTTTGATTAGGTACACATTCCAATATTCATTAATTAAAAAAAGAAATAGGGGAACTGAATTTTTACCCCAAGCAGGGCCACTATTTCTATTAAGAGCAAAGCCTGCGGGTATCTGTAGTAAAAACATAATTTAAAATCAACAAAACTTTAAATTTTAACCATGACTAATGCTGATACTTTTAAAACTAAGACCTAATTCCAGATAATGGAATAGTAATGATGAAGTAGTAGAGTTAGAATTAGCATATTAAACTAATACTGAATATAATAAAACATAAAAATTGCTTTTTAATTCTAAAGACTATAAGCTTGATTTGTACTAAAAAGTATGAAATAAAATAAGTATATGGTTTTTTGATTAAAACACTAAAAAATTACAGTTGAGCATTATACCTTTATATTTAGGGTAATTCTAGTTCAGCCTTGAAACTGATTTGTTAAATTGACTGATAATGAATTTATCCATTCTTCATTTGTTTATGGCAACAATTAAAAAGCAGAAATATGATCGACAAGTGCAAGTAAAAGCTGCCAAGCAAGCGATCAATTTAAAATGCCAACTAATTCCCACACTGGGCTCTTAAAGACTGAAAAAGCTCGCAACACGTACCTAACCAAATTGGTTCAACCAACATTAACACTAGGACTGACATTTTCTGTATACCTAGAAAGACTGAAGGGGCCAGTGTGGCCCCTACCCATTTTTGGAGTGAATTCTTTAAAAAATTCTTCCTGAGGGAGTCCACATGCCTGATACACCTTCTTTCAGGACTAAATAAAAACTTAGTACTTAATTATTTTTAGTTTTTCTCTCTATACTGGGCAAAAGTTTGAATTAGTTTTCCTTTCTAAGAGCAATGGCCACCGTTAGGATGGTAAGCAGTCGGTACTGTTTATAGCATTTGGATATCCAACCGGCTGCACAAAGAGAAAGTTACAGGTTAAACTAGAGTGAATGGCATTTTTTTATGCTACAACAATTAGGAGAAAGAAAAAAAATACATTTTTTAATTGTCAAAATGCTTAGGGGCCACTGTGGCCCCTCCCGTCTTTCTAGGTATAAGGATCAATATTAACAGTACTATGAGGCGAATGATTAAATGATTAAACAAGTATTCAAATAGTGTCATATAATGAAAAGTCAGAAAATTCCAATAAGTTCCGTTAGATATTATCCGAGTTATTAAACAACAAACTACGCGAGGGGCCACACAGGCCCCTCTGTCTTTCTAGTGTTAAAAGAGGTAACTCACACCTCCTGTTGTGTCATAGGAAATCCACATCTTCCACTTATCCAAATAACAAAATAAGATGAAATCAAATTTAGAAATGCGTGAAAAGTGGTGTAAAAGTGTAATAACAGCCAAAATGAGTAAATTTTACACTTAACTCACAAAAGCTGGCAGTTGTTTCAGCTTTAAAACAATAAAATAGTGTAAAAAAAGTAAAAATTTAACTTTGGTGCAGAAAATGTCAAAGTAACACTTTTGTAGCAGATTTTTTCTATTTCACAACAATAGTGACTCCTGCTTAAGTTGGACTTCAAATGATGCATATAATTTTCCACAAGCCAAATGCAGCATCATCAGTTTATTTTAACCTATAATTTTTGTTTAAATGAAACTGAAATTGATCCAAGCAAGGAAACATCAAAAGTTTTATCATGTCACACAAAAAGTTACTACAAAATAAATTTTGGACATAGAAAATTTTCCAGCCCTCACCAATAGCAACAATATAAAGCTGTTTCAATAAGTTACCGCCCTATAGTCAGGGCTAAGGCAGAAATAATAACACTGTATTAATTATTTGAAAATAATAGAATGATAAAATTGAATATGAAAAGTTTTGTTTACCCTAGATCTCCTGAAGTCAACTAGAATCTTTTCGGACATTGTTATTAAATTAACCTTGAAAACTAGTTGCATTTTCCTGCGATCCTGCGTTGTCACAGTAACCTGTAGAATAAAAATTAAAACAATCACCTCCACATCCTAATATGAAAGTGCACATAAAATTTTTATGAACAATTATTTACAAGCCCAGTAGCAGAAAGCACTCATCATGGAAGTGAGTGAGTGTTGCAGAAAATATTCATCAATTAAAAAAAAAAAAAAAAAATGCAGAGGTAAAACTTTTTCTTTTCTTCTAAAGTGCAACAACACAATAGAAGTAAAAATTGCTCTCTATTCAAAAAATGTTTATGCTCTGATATTTATCCCTGATTCAGAGGCCATATATGAGAGTTCGAGATTAGTAACAAGCAATTATACCCCTTGAAGACCATAAACTTTGCAATAGAATAAAGAAGTTTGTAGTGTCCCTCCCCTTCCCTTCAAAATACTATATTTTTGTAAGTAAATCCTTTTAGTTAATAAGGTTTTGAGGTCTTAATATCAAACGAAAAACATTATTTGTACTAGATAATGCAGGGGTTTCCAACAATGGCGCTCATATGCAAAATTGTAAGGGGGGGGGGGGGGCTCAGGTATTTTCTCCATGATTTAGCAGGATATTTTCCCCATGGAAACTGATTTCAGAGCAGATTAGAGTTATTAAAATTTGACATTTTTAATAACTTTTTCATTAACGGCTGAAGACATTTACATTTTTGCAAAGAAAAAAGTACTAAAAGCAAGGAAGTTTTAAAAATCTAAAGGGGGCTTGAGCGCCCTTGCACCCCCCCCCCCATATGGGCACCCTTGTTTTCCAAACTTTTCTGATTTGCGGCACCCTTTGAAGAAACTGGATTTTCTCATGTAGGGGTGCCCAACCTCTTAGAGTGAGGGCGAACCCTCATAAATTTTGTGAGGATCTCCCCAAAAGCAAGAGCCCCCCTCCAAAAAACTAAAAAATACCTCTCAAAATACCCCCCTAAAAATTTCAATGGCACAGTCTTTGCCATGACTCCCACTAGGTGGAAAACCCTGTCTCATGACACCCTAGTCTACCTCCATTATATTAGTAACATCACTTACGAGGGCAGTATGCCCCGGGTGACACCTTTCTGGGGTGTAACACAGAAAATGGATTTGAGAGTTTGAGAAAACGTAAACACTTTAATTCTGAAAATTTTCCTTAAATATATCTTAAATTACACTAAGCTATGAAATTTCAAAGAAAATGGAGCACAATATTGCAGGGAGGAAACAATTACATACCAGACTAGGAAAAATTTAAAAAAAAAAAAAATCCACGATTTTATACTGGTTTTTTAATGTAAACTTTCGTTATATCACAAGAATAAAAATGTGTTTTGAAAACTTCAAGTTCACATAAAATATTTATTGTGCGATAAGGTTTTGTCAATGAAGTTATCGCACCGATGACTAATTTAATTAGTGCATTTTTACTTGCAGAGTGTAACTGGAGTCCTTTTCAGAAAATAATACTTGTATTTGAAATTATGGCTTTATTTCCTCCTTGGTGATATTATACAGTGGTATCCTTGGCAAACTATTTACATATGAAATATGATATCGTTAAAGTAAGTTCTCTCGAAGCATTAGATAGATTTGTAAAACAGGCAAAACCATTATTTGTAATTTGCATTATGACAAATGAAGAATCATTTATGCAATTGAAGTTACAGTTATTTAAACTTAAGGTTTGCTGATAAAGCTTACAGTAATAAAATGCCTATTCGAGAGCATAACGGCTAGCAGCCGACTTGGCTGACTATGAAACGGAAATACGGCGCCTTAACAGAGAGAGAGAGAACAACTGAGCTACAGAAGCAACATATATAGTCAGCCAGAGTCGTTTGCATATGAAAGGCGCATTTCCCGATGTTAGAACGGCGGCCAATCAAATGGATAAGAAACTTCGTCATTTCATGACGTAAGGCACGCACGTGTCTAAGATCGGGAAATACGTTACATACATTGAAATTAGCATTCGTGACTTTGCAAGATAAAAGAAAATGGGGATTTAATTAATGCCAAATATATCAAAATAAACGTGAATTATTGATAATATTATTTGAAATTCCCAACAATATTAATATATACATCCTTAAGGGAGAGGGGAAAGGGGGCTGACGCCAAATTACCGCCCCGGGTGATATCCATGCTAAGGATGCTGTTGATTATATACATTGATACCACTGATACTTTGTGGCACCCCTGGCTTCTTCCTGCCGCACCCCAAGGTGCCAAGGAATCTAATTTGGAGCCCCCTGCTATAAAGAACCCCTAACTTGGAACCTCAAATGTATATAAGACATTTTAACATAGCAGGCACATATATTCAATAATGGTCCTTAAAGAGGTTAAAATACCTTATTATCTGATATGCTTGTATTCACTGATTTCTCAATGGTCCAGAAAGAAGATTCAGGGCCGTAAACAAGGGAGGGGGTGAGGGTCTTAGGGTTCACCCCCCCCCCCGAAAACAGTTTGACATTTAAATGTTCGTTTATAGGGTAACGACCCCAGTAATTGGCACTTTAAGAGTTTGTTTTTAAACTTACCTCTGTTTTCATTACTTAGGAAAAATATGCACTTGCAAATATTTTTGTATTAAAGAATGCACATCTGTGCATCTATTTAGTTCACTAAAATCAAAAATATTTGAATTGATATTTTTATAAAAATATGTACATAAAAAGATACCAAAATCACCAGTAATTGGCACCTGATACCCCAGTGTATGACACCTTGTGATCCAGTAATTGGCACATGTTAATAAAACTGGAAAATCACTATATTTTTCACTTTTAGATTACATACCAATTTCATCATCATAAGGAACATAATTAATGTTAAATCACATATCTTGACGTTGAAAAAGTATGTTAGAGAAATGAAAAAAAATTTGGAGTGTTGCATGGTAAAAAAATATCAAGATTATTGCTGTTTCATTAGTCGGTGTGCAGTTTTGATTTTACAAATTATAGCTATTTTTGCAGAAAAAGGAGCATTGAGCCGATGATTCTAAGGGACCATAAAAAAATGATCCGATTCTCTACAGTTGCAATATCTGACTGATGGCCAAACATATTTCTTTTCTAATGTTTCACTTAAAAATTTAACAGTATATTCTGTAGGACTCGAATCAATAGTAGAACCCATATTACATAGTTGCTGCAAAAGTATCAGAAATCAAACTAGTGACATATTGCACAACACATTAGTGTTTATAGGCACAGGCACATGTGCCAATTACTGGAGAAAACTGAAGCACCACTAAATGGCATCCATCATGTTTTCAAAAATCCCAAAAGGGACAAAAATATATATCTACCCACCCAAAGTAACACCTTTCAACTAAACAAAACTTTTGACAACGAAAATTTAAATATATTTTAAGTCAGATTTTAATGGATTGATGCGCATGCTTCCCTTAAGCCATACAAGAAGCTTTTGCAACAAAAATGGCTGATTTGACACAAGCCGCAATTGTTCCTCTTTCCTATGCACTGTTACCATTCAGTAACATGGATTGAAGTTATAATCTTTAAAGTAAACCTACATTCAGTTGATATATAGCCTTCTACATTTAAAAAATTGGATACAAATCTTATTTTAAGACATTTTTGTTGGAAGTGCCAATCACTGGTGACCTGCCAATTACTGGGGTGTTACACTATTTAAAAATTTCCAAAAAATATTGTTCCAAAACTCAAATGTCTTTTATATGTATACTAATTGCATAAAACGCTTTTATTGAGTCAAGGCTGGTTTTCAATAATGCACTACCTTCCTCAAAGCTCCGCATGAAAGTTTTAAAACCCTCCCCGAAATTATTTTCTGGTTATGGCCTTGAGAGGATTAAATCGCATTTGCAAGCTTCTGAAAGCAGTATTGGTTGAGAAAGATAAAATGTCTTTTAAGATTTTAAGCATGTGTCTAAATGCTGCTCATAAGAATAATGCTAGTTTAAAAGTTATTAATGATTGCGATAAATGCTCACCATGCTTTCACTAAATACTAATTGAAAAAAAAAAAAAATGCAGAATAAACTGCTATGCTGTTTTGGGGGCTTTTCACAATTGCAAGAGATGTGACATGGTTAATCCACCAACCACTGTTTAAAGATTAAAATGTTTGGTTGAGAATTATAAGTTTTACTGATAGTACGCTTTGAAAGTGGCAGAAGGAATTTTGATTTGTAAAACTGATGCTGCAGGTCTGATAAAGGAAATTCTACTACTGAGCTTACAATTCAACGGCAAGGCAACTATGTATCGAGTTAGCTGCTTTTAAAAAGCTATTTTGTCAGGGTTTTTTTGCAATCAGATTGATCTTTAACAGATTTATTTATTATGCCTATTACACATAACATTAATGAAAACATGATAGATTCTTACCAGACCAGGGGAACATTGTTTCCAACAGTGTCCTAATTTTTCAAAGGCATTTTTAAGCTCTAAAAATACTGTTTCTGGTTTTGATTTTATACAAAATCTTGTCAGCCTTGTTCCAATTGGTAAAGAAGCCTGAAACCAAAAAAAGAAAAATCAATCATAATGATCACTAGTGTATGTAAAGTAGCTTGTACCTGTAGTTTCAACCACACATTTGTTTGATATTGCACATCTCAAAAGAAAAAAAAAGAGAAAAAAAGAGAAATTTGTTTACACTTAGGTGCATTAGAAATTATTAAAATTTATTTAAACTACTAGAGAGCTTCACAATGCTTCATAAAAGTTATTCTTACAGGGCTCATAGCGGGTGGAAAAATTAATAGGAGTTTAAAAGGAAAAATATAGGAGGTTGATAGAAAAATATATGGGAGTTTTGAAGGGAAAATAAAGGAGTTTGGTATAAAAACATATAGGAATTTCGAAAAAGTATAGCATCTAATACGTTTAGAGCACTGTACAAAAAAAAAAAAAAAAAAAAAAAAAGAAAGAGCGCCAGTATCAATACAATTCTATAGAGCATGAAGTCATAGAAATGTAAATAGTCACAGATGTGCAAGCAAATGAATTTTTGTACTCACAGTTGCTTATATGAATCATGTTTAAGACAATTTTGATTCAATTAAGTAAAATTGTGTGTGCGTGTTTTTCTTTCTTTTTTTTTTAATGAGGAATCCACATACAATTTCAGAGAATTTTATTAAACTCTGGTCAAATGATATATTATTTAGAAATATACTGAGCACTCAAAATATCCTTATATATTATTTCTGTAGCCTGTTTTTGGTTTCTACGCCAGATTTTCCTCAATTCTTGATCGATTTCTTTGATTTACACCTTATGTTAAAGCTTATGGTGCTGGCTACTGACGAAAAATAGACCCACGGTCTAAAAATTGTTTTTTTCAGCCGAAAAACCTGTTTTAAAGAACCAGAATGAGATTTTCGGTTAAACTTATAACTTTAATTTGCGCTACGACCGACAGAGCTGAATAGCTTGATCGGCAGAGCGTTCTCTTCGTAACCAGGAGAATGCGCGTTCGGGCCCACGTCCGGACAATCTGCAACAAAAAATTAGAGCAATATCGCGCATTGCATGAGCGCTTAATTAAGTGAATAACGACTATGAAGGAAGAGAATAAATGAGAAGGAAGCGCTCCTTACTGATATGAAAACTTGAAGTGACTTTGTGCTAAATTACTTCGGAATTGTACGTTTTTTTTTTTTTTTTCTTTTTAAGCTTTGGCTCTGGTAAGAAAATTAAAGCATAATGTAAGCGAAAATATAAGTAACAGGTTTAAGATTTTAGACTACAATAGAATTGTTTTTTGTTCAGAAAAAAAAAATAATAAATCGTATATTAAAATATATATTCTTCTAATGAGTTTTTGACTCTTTGTACAAATAAAAAAATTACTACCTCAATTTGAAGGGTAAAATATATATTTTTTCTTCTTTTTGCAAAAAAAAACAAATAGCTTATCAAATTTTTACTACATTCGAAAAGCTACGCTTAAAAAAGAGCATAGTTCAATTTATTTTGTATTTTAACCGTTCTGTTAAATGATGAACACGTGCTGCCATCTAAGTCATAACGGTTCAAGCAGCCTGCGGTAACAAATTGTAAAAATTTTTAAGAATAAAAAAATGTTTCTTCAATATCTTATCTTATATATTATTCCCTTCTCATTTTAAAACTTATCAGGCTGGCTAATGAAGAAAAATAGACTTACGGTCGAAAATTCAAGTTTTCAAAAACGCCCCATAAGAACTACAGGCAGCTTCAAAACCTTGATGCTGCCTGTAGTTCTTATGCATTTTTTAAAAGCAAAGTTCTAATGCAGTTTTCCATTTTTTACGTCGCTTTCAGCAAAAAAAAAAAAAATACCCGTGTGTGTGTTCATATTTTAATGAAGCTTAAAAGCAATGGACTTAGTTGTTCGGTTAAATTGATAAGTTTTTTTCGGTAGAGCGTTCGGCTATAAACTATTCGAACTTCGGGCAAGTTTGGGCTGTCCGAAACAATATCAAATTTATATCAGTATTACGCATTACATGTACTCATAACATACAAACGTAATAAAATAAATGCAGTGGGATTGCTACTTGGTGTTTCGACTCCTTTATGCAAGCTACAGTTATCATTCGGATAAGTTGACTGTTAATCGAAGAGTGTTCTTCCTTTTTTTAAGCTTTGACTACATCCAGACCACTTAGCATAATGTAAGCATAAAAAAGTATTAGATTTACCAAAAGGAAATCCTTTTTGTGCAGAAAAACATTTTCATTGTATGCTGAAATGTAGATGTTTCTAATAGCAGTGTTCGACCTTTTGTACAAATGAAAAAATACTACGCCAAATTAAAACTACGAGTTTCACCCAGTAAACGTTTTTTTTATTCGCGCAAATACAATAGAAAGCATTAAAATTATTATCAACTTCATTAGCAAGAAATCAATTTTCTACTCCTCTGCTTCCTGCTGAAAAAAAAAATACATTTTGTCTACGTTCGAAAAATTACACTTAAAAAACGGACTCAGTTCAACTGGTTTTGGTTTTGAATTTTAAGTGTTCGATTAAAAGAGAAACATGTGCGGGCATTTAAGCCGTAACTGTTAAAGCAACCTTCTATGTGAAATAGTTTAATATTCAAAGATAAAAACACTTATTTTCAATCTAATTTATTACTTCTCTAGAATGTTCGTTTCAATCGTTACGTGAGATCTTTGTCATTCTTTAATCAAATTCCATGCTTTTCGAATAATTTTAAATCGTATCATGCTGGTTAATGACAAAACATAGAAGCATGATCTTATTATTATTATTATTTCTTTTGGCAAAAAGCTTTTTTGCTGTTTTTTACTACGCATTCCTTCAATGAATAGCTTTCGAAAAGGAAGGCGCAATTGCTAGGTTTGTTGGGGTGTCGGGCTGTTACTCAGAATGGCGCCAATTCGAATCCGTGCCAATAAATATCTCTTTAATATTTCTTTTTTTTCCCGTCAGATGCTCACATGGGCAGGACTCTGCTTGCCACAACCTGTTTTTTTACATGCACAATTATTGCTTTTTCACGAGTCACTACTCAGCCACACTTTTAATGATATTTATGTTTGAATTAAAAATATGTACGACCAAAAGGTGAGCGATGATCAAATTATCACAACGTTGTAGTTAACGAGGTTTTGTTACTGATGTCTTTAAATTACATGCCTTCTCTTCTGCGCTTACATTTTTTTCGGTTCTTTTTCATAATGTTCTTCCTTTAAAAATTCTTAAAGAGCGAAATACCTTATGAAACGATTCGAAGAACAGTGCGGAGTTCCGCACGGGTCGACTAGTCCATTCTTTGATTATTAAAAAAAAATTATCATAAAACAGTATGAAAAAGCAATTACAAAATTCAGATTTTAACTTACGTGCTTCGAAAAATGCATCTCTCATTGATTGCTAAAACTAGATAACAATTTGGACATTCCTTTTTCAATTTCATAAATCTACCCATAGTCCTCGGTATTGGTACCTCATTGCTTTAATGCTGACATTACCAATGAAAAGTCAACTCCATGTCTCTCTCATCTCACTGGTTCTGTTGGACATATCATGAGAAAATCGTTACAAAAAGTGTGCAACACTTTGCCTCCCCTTCATTTCACTATTTACAGGGAAAAAAAACTAATTTCACAGGGTGGCGACAGGAATTGTGAAAAAAAGTTCCCTGACTTTTCCCTGATTTCCCTGATTAAGTTCACAAAATTTCCCTGATTTACGTTACCAATAATAATGGTTTTCTTTCTTTGCTCTACTTTAAATCCATTGTATTTGTATAAAATGCAGTATTTTAAACTTTTTAAGTTGTGTAAATGTTGTTGAACTAAAGATATCTTTTAAAAAGATGCTACTTTTTTAATAAAATGGTTTAAAAAAAACATATCCAGTCATTTTTTTTGGAAAAAACCCTACAAAACAGCATATTAAGTTTTTCTATAATGGAAAGATTAGAGAAAATTAAAAAAAAAAAAAAAAACTTTACTTCCAGAAACCACTTAGCATAAGAATTTTAAGAAACTATTAAAATTACTCTTAAAAACATTTCCGTATTTATGATAGAACTAAAAAGTAATTGAAATTATTTTGAACTAAGTTTTCAAACAGTATAATAATTGTTGCAAGAATAACAAGTAATAGTGAAAGAATAGAAATAATGTAGTTATTCATATATAACTAATTGACATATTTATGCAAAACAGATGAAACCATTTGACATCCATTCATAGGGAGCTTTTCTCTAATCAAGAACATAGGTTTCAATGAATGAATACACCATTTTAACAATAAAAAAAATAAAGATATTTACTTAAGTACACAAGTTAACTCTATTTCAAATGATTTTAGGATGTAACGGAAAAAAATCTTAGATTGCTTTTGTAACAAACAACTTTGAAATGCAGGGGAAAAAAAAGAAAAAAAGCAAATTAGTTAATTTCAAAATATATAAAAGAAGAATACAACTCGGTTATAAAATTAAAGAATCACTTAAGTCTGAAGAAAAGAAAACCTTCATAATCTGTGGTGACAACAAATAGTATAACGGCAAAAAAACGGCAAGTTTTTTTTAACTGAAAGTTCAATTTTAGCAATTAAATTAAAAACACGAAGAAGTAATAACTTTTAAGCATTTATAGTATTAATTCAAAAACCAAAGATTTCTTCTTGAAATCGTGATTACAGTACGCTAATTACTTCGAGAGAATGGAGTAAAGGTAAAGGAGCTCAGGCATTAATGAAGGCTTCCTCTTTGCCTGTATGGTTGTTTATTTTACGTAGCATTGAAAGCGTAAAAGGAAATTTCAAGCTAGGTAAAATAAACAGCCTAGCAGACACAGAAGCAATCTTAGGAAGTTCATCTTGTGGTTAATAAGTAAGATTCAATACTTTGACGTTGAGGAAAAACGATGCACAAATATGCGGCAGTGTATAATCGCTCCTCATTAATTTTACTTTTTTTTTTGAACAGATAATTTGCGGAAAATGCGTAGGGAATTAAAGTACTTAATTTTGTAAAGCAAAAAAAAAAATTTTTTTTTTCCTTCATAAAATTAATTTTCCCTGATTTTTTGTAATTTTTTCAAAATTCCCTGATATTTCCCTGACTTTTCCCTGATCTCCCTGATTTCCCTGATCTGTCGCCACCCTGTTTCACTAAACAAAGGCAAAGAAAAAAAAAAAGACTGCTCTAATGCATCATGTTTTTTGGAGAGAGAGAAATGGTGTCAATCTCATGCGCTTTATTCATTTACTAGTGGTACCCGCACAGCTTTGCCCGTAATAGAAAAATTAAAAGTTCTTTCGGTTCGCCTGTATATTTACAAATAATGTATGGTGAATTTTCTCGCCAATTGGCTTGTAACCATGTTATAGTTCCACGTTATGATAATTTCGTATCTCGCCAATTGGCTTACGCCCATGTTACGGTTCCACGTTAAGATGATTTCGTAGTTTACTTGTCCATCTTATGATATTTTTTTTCTTAAAATTGGAATAGAAAAAGAACCACATCAAATTTTCGAAAAATCGCTTCGAGGTGCACACTCCCATGCTACAAACTAACGTTGTGCCAAATTTCATGAAAATCGGCCAAACGGTCTATGCACTACGCGCATCCAGACATCTTCCGGACAGAGAGACTTTCAGCTTTATTATTAGTAAAGAAGGGACATCAAAGGTCATAATTAAGAGACATGTTTGATTCAAATATTCTGCAATTTTTTAACATTAAAACTGAATTTCGTTTTGTTTTTGAGGAATTAATTCATAAGTGGCTGATTTAATTACCAGGTGCTCCATAGCTTACAGTTAATGTGTGTATATATACATGTACACATTATTGTATAAAGGGTGAATTTGACCTAATCTGTCAACGAAAGGGGGTGTTAGAAGAGCCCAAGTGGAGCATAGAACCATCCATTAGTGTAAACGTAACCAGTAGATAAAAAAATGAGCCCAAAAAAAAAAAAAAAAAATCTGAGATGACCGATTTTTGAAACGTTTTGAGTACTCAAAGTTAAATTGTTACCAAATTCTGAAAATGCATTTTCAAAAACAAGCCTCTGAGCTATAACCGGTCATTTATATTACATGTAAGATTATATGTGACAAAATTAAAAGCTTTCAAAATCTTTACAGAAGTACACTTAAAGTTAATATGTTATACTATCAAAATTACAAAGTAAACTCATTAATTGAAAACAAGTTAAAAGTTGCAAGTAAAACCATCTATATTTTGTAAATTTCATAAAAATAATTAAACAGAAGTTTAGTACATATGCCAACATTAAAGATGTAAGAGTGCAGAGTGCAAGGGAGAAAGAAGAAAAAAATGGATCAAAGGTTTTTGGATTTTTGGGTAGCATTTAACATCTAATGAAAAAAATATAGGAGTTAGTGGGAAAATATAGGAAATATAGGAGAATATCTGACAAATTGTGAAAATATAGGAGGACTATAAGCCCTGTTCTTCTCATCAAAATAAATTTAAATTTTATACAATGAAAAATACTTGAAAGAGAATAGCAATTACCAGAGGAGCATTCACAATTGCTTTCCAATATAGAAATAGCGCAGCATATATTCTACAACTGGATAATTAAAAATGTAACAGGAAAAATAATAAAGAGATGTTAAAATTAAAAAATAGGTGACGATTTTCTTTTGAACGATTTACTGGAGTATGGGCGTAATTTGTTTGCAATAATAAGGGTCCTTTTTTAGCTTTTACAATTTCATTTTTCATGCAGTTATTATTTTTAGCAATTGTTTAAATGTATGTGAATGTTATTGCTTTTTTCAAGCTATTGTAGACACAAATATAGTTTTTAATTATCCACGGAATTTGCGGCTACCCTGCTATTCCTATTCGGAGGTTAATAGAGAGTTTATTGTACAAGACTAAAAAGGTTATATTTACCTTAGATACCATTTGAGAAGCTGAGAATTGTGAAGCTAGTATCATGTTATCTGGATCAACAGGCTGGGAAAAACTGACACCCGTAGTAAGGGTGCTAATATTTCCCGGCAAATCATTCTCATCATCTGAATCTCGAAGACTTTGAACTGGTTGAGAATAACTCATTTTGGTACCCGATTCTTCCCTATAGAAAAAGAAAATAATTGTAACAGATGAGAATAAGCAAAAATATTTGAAACACAGTAAAAATTGAAAACCAGAAACTTTTGCATTGCATCAAGTATTTTGCAAAAGTTTTTGTAAAACATGGAGAACTATTTTATTGTTATTTAAACGAGCATTCCCACAAAAATTAAATAGCAAACTGAAGAAAAGTGGAATAATTAAGATACTGTCATAAACAGGATATCTGCTACAAGAAGTTTCAAATCCATGCTTTGCCGTGATTTCCCATGACTTCTGCTTGTAACTTTCCGTGACTTACAGGATGGAATTTTTTCAGGGGGGAAAACCATTATTTAACAAAAACTGTCTCATTTAATGTTTTGCTTCAGTAAAATTCCAACTATTTGTTCTACGACTTGCACATGCTTTTCAACAAATTCTAATTGACTACTAGCTGAAGTACTATTATAACTGCAAAACAATAAATGCAATATGGACTAGTGATAGAGCACATGAAACAAATAGCTAAGATTCTTAACTTCAATATTTGCTTCTAAAAGCATGCTTTTTTTAATCTTAAATGCTTGACAACTTTTCCGGTATAGTACAACTTTTACAAAACTTTTTCAAACAGTCAAACATTCGTACATAACTTTTTTTCTCAGAAAAATCTATATGATAAACAATAGCACAATAAGATAAATAAATACCTTTGTGCTGAATAGTAAAGTAAGAAAAAGCAATCTTTCTTCACTTAAAAAAAATATTCAATAAAAATTCCACCATTTTCATTTTAAATTAGCACCTTAATTAACTTTTTAGACTTCTAACTTTTAATTAACTTTTTAACTTTTCAGAAATCTTCGGAAATTTAAGATAAATACTGATGATGCTAAATAATAATTTTTACTAGTGATATTGGCTTGAATCGACTTGGATTCAAGTGATTATAATTTTGGCATGTGCATAGCAAAATGATGATACAAGTTTTTTATTACACGAAATAAAATATAAGGCGTGTAAACAATAATGGTAAACACAAAAATTCTCCTTGCTTCAGCAGAAAGATGAAAAACAGTACATGATTTCTTAATTATAACAATGAAAAATTTCAGTTAATCTTAATATCTTAAAATTTAGGAAAGAAGCAGGCAAATAAATAAATAAATAAAATAAAAAAAAATATATAAAAAACTTCGAGAAGGAATAAAGGTAGCAGGACGAATTGAAGGGGTGGGTTTTTAGGGTCCCCCCCCCCCCCGATTGAGTACCCACATCCCTTCTGTTGAGTTAGACATCAAATATTTAACAGTGGTGTTTTTTCATAATTTAATGGATACGTTATCTTTTACATTTGCTCATGTTAATGCCCTAAAAGCATCCCCCTCCCCCACATTTAAATAACCTATTGTAACAAAAATCAAAGTTTTCACGAGAAATGTGTTTGGTAAAACCATCCTCAAAACAAAAATCTGGTTATAGCTCTGATAGACAGAATAGTAAAAGCTATTTGTACTAAGCTGTATACCACCTATTTCTTCTCCCCCCCCCCTTTTTTTTAAAAAATAAATTATCATTTTTTGCCAGGTTTATTCTCAAGGGTTTGTTGGAAAAAAGCAGTTTTTTTGTATAGCATTTAAAAATAAGTTTAGAATGTTCAGAAAGTTTTGTTTAGAAAAAAAAGATGTTTGTTTAGTGTCTGTATGAAAAGCAATTTCAGTGAGGAAAACTACAGTGAGGAAAGGTTTGGTACTTTGCTGATTGTAAATTATAATTTTACCTGATGTTTCAAGAAATTTAAAAAATACCCAGACAATTCCCTGATTTTTTTCCCCAAAATTAAAAATTTCCCCCGATTTCCCAGGTTGTGTTTCTATCTTGCTGAATATTCTAGCAATACAACTATCTGAATAACATAACAGGGGCCATGAAATTTTGTTTTAAATAGAAAAAGTCAAGATTTTACACTGGCCATCTTAACCATAGAACCTAAGCCAATTGAGCTTTTGTGGTGTGAACTGAAATGTCAATGTGGTCAAAAAAATTTGTTCAATGGGATATACATTTTTCAATTTGTGCAAACTAAAAGAAACAAGCTTTCTATGACCTGATTCCCAAACAAATGGGAAGAATTTGCATCTTGCAGGTTAAATGGTGTAAACAAATCTGAAGTATGTGCCATGAGAAATTTATTTTAAAAATACATATTATTCGTTTTGAAATTTTTTTTTTTTTTTGCCGCAAATCTATTTTTTAAATGAATTTCTTGACATACCTACTTTTCCTAATTGTTTACTACGTAATTATTGTTAAAATTTTGTTTTCTCTCCATTTCTATGTCTGTTCAGGAGATTTAACTCCACTGTTTGTTTGTTTTTCTTTTTTCGTTAATCGTTTTTCAAATAAATAAATAAAATAATTATATATATATATATATATATATGAATAAAAAGGAAAATTTATTAGTCTAACATTTTTTTTTCATTGAAAGACTTATTTTCATAAGAATACATGTTGTTTTTTTCCCCCTTTTGATTGGTAGCAATTGCATGCTTGTTATTGAAAAAACTATAAGTAAAATATGCAAAACTGATAATACATTTTCCTGAAATATAATAAGTTACAGTTTAGCCAATTCTAATTGTAAATCAATTTATCTGTCCTTAAAAGTCTCTGACACATAACATTTTGATAAATAAATAAATTCTAAACATTGATGGTAACATTTTACACGAAGAAAAAAAAATTGATTTCAATAAAACATAAAAGAAATTATAAAAATGAACAAAAAGGAACATTTACCTAAATACTGAATTTGGTTCAAGGTCAGAGCATAAACGTTTAAAAAACATGGTGTCTCCAGACCATTTAACAGTGCCTAGATGGGGGAAAAATAAATAACTAAATAAAATTAACTTTCGCAATACGTATTTATTAATTTGAAAAGAATCAAATTATACCTTTATGAGTTAGGAATTTTTTACACCATAAATGCTCTTTAATTTCTTTAATTGCATATCTCTTGGAAGGCGAATAACATAAAATTTTTCTCAGAAGAGCTGTGAAAGATTAAATTTGAAACATTCATTAACATAATAATAAAACAAAGGATTTTATTGATACAAAATTTATGACCAGCAACAGGTTCTGAGCTATGTTGGTACTGATCAATTTATTGATCCTCAAGGAAAATCTGCTACTCCAAACTAAAATAACGTGCCTATTACCAAACTTGTCAAGAACGGCCTCATTTCATATAAGTACAAGTTCAGAAACCTGGACACGGGTTTTATTGATTGTTCAGAGCTGTACAAGGCTGTATAAGAGCTGTAAAAGCATTGAAAGGTAGTTGATATATAGTTTCATATGCAAGTTTTTTGTATATAAAACTATATTTCAAACTTAATTTTCACAAGTTTAATTTTTAAAAGTTCATTTTTCAAAGATAACAAATATATACTTTAATACTTTTTCAGCCATTTATTTGGAATTTAACTTCAATACAAGAAGAGCACATCATTTTTTCAACCTGAAAAATTTTGCTAACTATGTTTCGATTTTTCCAGTAACTAAAAAAAATATAAATAAATAAAATTTCTGGTATGTTGCACATCAGTATGTCTATAAAGAATGTTTAAGTTCGATGATTCAGTACTTATAATCTTAAAATCTTGCTAACTGTAAGGAAAATCGTATAATCACTCTCATTAAGCTTACATAGCAAATTATTTTAAATTAACAAAAAAAAAAAAAAAATACTAAGTTTAAAATGTCAGCTAGATTGAAGTGGAAGCACTGGTCTGAACATTCAATTGAGAAGAAGTTTAACAAGGCCTATATAAGGACTTTGAAAGTAAATAAGGCATTTTAAAACTTTCAACAGCATGAGAGCTCTGTTAATAGATTCCTTAATTTAGGGACAAAAATTTCAACAACCTAATATTTTATACTATTTGAAAAATCTGGATCCCCCCCCCTCCATAAGTGGGAAGTTTGTTGAAAGAGTCTGAGTCAGAATTGGGACAATAATTACTTTTAGCACATATTCAAAGCTCACCAGTAAAAGAGTTGCAACTACTTTTCATCATGGTTTTTGAAGAAGAAAAATAGATTCTAAACCAGAATGATGAGGCCAGAAACCACTAAAGTTCAGGAATGTAAAAAAACCTCGACTAAAATTACAGAAAATTGGAAAATCCAGATTTTCTTAGGAGTAAAATCCCCTATGTCCATGTGTATAAATAGTATCTCTAAAGTAATTAACTTTACCAAGCATACAGAACGAAAAATTTTAGTTAAACATTTTTCAAGAGTAAATGTTCTTTACAAATATGTACTAAAGAGTACTTACATAAAGCTAAATTGTCAATTTTAGTCCATGGAGTAATAGAAAAATCTGATGCTCTCCATAACAAAAATTCTCTGCAATCAGCCGTAGCTTCATTCCAAGGCAATTCTAAAATGAATGGGGAAGAAAAGGGGAGAAATTTAGTATATCCCATGCAACAGCTAACAGCTGGTTTACATTAGCAGCAGAAGCACTTTTTTTGTGCGTCCACTGAAGCATTTATGAAAACACTAATTTACTAAGCACATCTGCTAATCTTTTGAAAATCTCAATGTGTAAAATAATTTTAATGTTTCACTACTAAATACAAAAAAAGTATAAAATTCCATTAACTGCATGCAAAATACTCGTATTTTTAATTTCCAAATATCTTTTCTTTAAACTAAAAATTTTATTTTAACTTTTACTTATTATCATCACTATTTTTCCCAATTACCCAAAAAGTATTATCTATTTCCATTGTCCAGCTCAAACAAGATCTCTTTGGGCAATATACAAAATATTTTCAGCACAAACCACAAAGTTATGACAACAAACCACTTATATAGTTTTGGTGATTTTGGTTTCTATAATTATAGAAACCAAGATCATTAAAACTAAGATAGGTTGAAAACTAGGGAAGCACCGATAAGCAAATTAGCTGATTACTGATTAATCGGCTAAAGATAATCGGTTGAAGTCTATTATTTGGCTGCCAATTAATTATAATGATAACAATTTTATATACTTCAATTTCTATAGACTTTTTTTTAATTACAATTTTGATTTTACAAAATTAATAAATAGCTTGTCCATTTCTGTCAGTGATGATTTATTTTGCTCTATTTCTCTAAATTTTCTGTAAAATAATGTTTCAAATTATATCAAGTGTAAACCAATTTTCTTATTCTTGTTAATAAAATTACTTTAACTAGATGTAAAAATTCAAATATTTACTTAGTAGACCCTTGCCAATAGACATTTTTAGTTTTGTTTTGACTCTTTTACTATTAGTAGCCACTTAATGCAGGCCTTTTATATTAAAGAAAATTATAAAGTAATTTTAAAGCACAGTGTAAAAGGTAGAGTGGGGAGAAAAGTATGAACACATGAGATCTGTGCAACATTGTACAGATAATAGATGAGCAAATCAATATAAAATAGAAAAAAAAAAACCCATTGCTTTAAATGTTCATAAAAAAATTTTTAAAAAAAGAAAAGAAACACATTTAATGAAAACTGAGGTTTTATTGAATGAAAAAGATAGTAATTCAAAAAGAAAAAATTATAAAATGTACAGTTGGCTCTCTGTTTAACCACTTTCAAGGGACTGCAAAAAATCGTCCTTCAGTAGAAATTGTCCTTAAATAGAATGCTTTTATAACTAGTGGTTCAATCTGGGACCGTGAAAATCCGTCTTTAAATAGAGAGAGTCGTTAAATAGAGTGTCAATAAACAGAGAGTCAACTGCATATTATAATTGCATGAATAAACAAATGCACTGAATAACAAAAAAAAAAAAAAAGGCTGAAGAAAGTTTTAATAAAATTATCCAAATCGGGAGTCACTCTCAATCTATCTAAATGTGTATTTTCATGCACTAGTGTAAAATTTCTAGGGCATGTCATCGATAAAGATGGTATTCGACCCGACCCTGTGAAAGTTAGAGCAATAAAGAATCTCAGTGCTCCAAGTGATATATCCGGTGTTCGAAGAATTCTAGGAATGGTAAATGACGTTGCTAGATTCATCCCTCATTTATCATCATTAACTGAGCCTTTAAGGTCATTCTTAAATAAAAATGTGGAATTTCAATGGGATACTCCTCAATCAGAAGCACCGGAAGAAATAAAAAAAAATAATTATTTTGCCAGTCTGCTTAGCAAAATACCATCCCGAATATGAAACTACTTTATCGGCTGATGCTTTATCCTTTGGTTTAGGCTGTGTCTTGCTCCAAAAACAACCCAATGACGAGTTAAGAGCAGTTTTGTACACTTCAAGATCTTTAAGTGACACAGAAAAGTATTATTTGCAAATCGAAAAGGAAGCTTTGGCTGTGACCTGGGCAGCAGAACAATTTCAACAATACTTGCTAGGACTTCAGTTCACCTTAAAGACTGATCATAAGCCCCTCTTTTAGGCAAGATAAACATCAAAGACCTACCACCGCCTATTCAACATTTCAGAATCAGATTGATGCGTTTTGATTACAATATAATGTACTTCCAGGTGACTTAATTGCAACTGCCGATATATTATCAAGATCTCCAGAAACACATAAAATGAATCACGATGAGCTGTCGGACAGGGAAATACAAGCCTATGTTAATTATATTGTAAAAACCATCCTTGATTCTTCTGAGAAATTACAAGAAATAAGAGAAGAACTTCTAAAGGATAGCTCTTTATCTCTGATTATCAAATTTTGACAAGAGGGGTGGCTAGAACATGGCAACATGCCATTTGAAGCGGGTCCATACTGGAAGAGCAAAGACTAATTGACTTTTTCTGACGGACTACTACTAAAACGTCCTAGGCTGGAGATTCCAAAAAAATTACAGAAAGATATTTTATACCGATTCCATGACGGACACTTAGGCATAAACAAATGTAGATACAGAGCTAAAGAGTCTGCATGGTGGCCAGGCATCTCTCAACAAATAAAAGAAATGGTAACTTGCTGTCCGATCCGTGTCAAAACAAGAATTTAAAATAAAGAACCTTTAATTCCATGTACTCCTCCAACTCGACATTGGGAGAAGGTATCTACAGATCTTTTTGAAATTAGAGGTTAACACTTTCTATTAGTCACAGACTATTACTCAAGATACCCAGAAGTTTGTGAATTGCCATGCTTGACTTCTTCAGCAACCATAGACAGTATCAAACACATATTCGCCAGACATGGCATACCTGAACATGTGATTAGCGACAAAGGTCCATAGTATTCATCATCAGAATTTAAATCATTTGCTGCTGACTACGGCTTTAAGCAGGGGTGCCCATCCCCCCCAAGCTCAATGGCGCAAAATCCCCCCCAGAAATTTTCTTGCTTTCGAATAAGGTTACGTTTCGAGTTTCTAATTCCCAGGCAAACTGACGGGGGAGGGGGGGGGGTGACGCTAACCACTGCCATCTAAACCGAAATATCATTGGATTGTTGACACGTCTCACCTCAAAAAAACTTACAATATGGCCCTTGAGTAAAAAAGTTCAGAGATTTTTTTTTTCAAACGTAAATAAAAAAAATACGGAGAGTGGATTCACCTTTCTGATTTGGGATAAAGGCATTATTGGATGTAAGCAAGTTAAACCTTGTCGGAAGTATAATATTCAGTCAGATAGGGGGTCCGGGGGTTTCTCCCCCAGAAAAATTTTGAAATTGCAGATATAAAAACACAGTTTTAGACATTCATTGGTAAAGTTTGGTGGTATCGATTGGAACGACTCGGTGGTCCCTCCCCGTTATTTTTTTTTTTCGAAATTAAAATATCAAAAAAGTACTTGTAGATACTCTTTTGTTATGTAAAGGAGAGTGGGAGGTTCGGGGACTCTCTCTCGAAACGTTTTTAAAATAGTAGTTCTAAAAACGCAGTTTTAAACTATCTGTGGTAATGTTAGGTATATAAGCGATTCGGGAGGTGTCCCTCTAAAAAATTTCGTGATAAAAGTTTTAAAACTGCGATTTCAGGCTATCTATAGTTTGGGGACAGGCATTTTTCGGAAATTGAAGCTCTAAAATCGCACTTGTAGCCGCCCTCGTGACATTAGGGAAAGGCGTTTTCGGAAGCACTCCCCAGAAAATTTTTTCGAGATTGCAGCCTGAAAACCAAATTTAAGACAATCTTTAATGATTTTGATGAGAGTGGGGGAAGGGAGAGGGCGCTCCACTTAAATGTTACTCTTAAATGCTGTTGAAACGCAATTTTGATAGATCTTTGGTAATATAAGTGGAAGGAGAAGTTCGGTGGCATTCCCCCGGCAATTTTTTGAAATTGAAACTCCAAAAAGGCAATTGCAGATTGTATTTGATTCTGTTAAGAAGAGGGAAGATTCATGGGCTTTCTCCATAAATTTTTCAAAATTGCAGTTCTGGAAACTCAGTTTTAGATAACTATTAATGGCAAAGAGGCCGTTTTTTGAGCGTTACAGTGGAGGAGCTCACCTGGAAGTTCACTCACAAATTCACTATAACAGATATTTTTCAGAAATCCTCAAAATTGATTCAGCTATTCAGCACACATCGAAATTCAAAACTCGAAAATTTTCAAGAATCTAATACTTCCCTCAATTACATATCAAATACAGAAGAAAATAAAAATGATTTTAGAAAAATAATTAAAATACCTCAAGAATAAACTAATCTACTTCCAACAGTGGAACCTAACGTTATTAAAAGTTTTATAAAAATCATCTAATGATAAATTTAAAGAACAATCAATTTGAAAATGGTAGAAAAAACGAGAGTAGAGTAAAATGAAAAATTTTACGTAAAGTTTAGCAAATTTTTGAAGAAAGTGTATTAATTTTCAAGTGATGGGCTAAAAAATATGTTACAGTGAAACCTGTAAAAGTTACCACTTGCGGTGCACTACTTTAGTGGTCAACTTAAAGAGGTGGTCAACTTATAAAAGTTGAATTATATGATATAGATCTGATTTTGTGCCTCGGTCAACTTAGACTGGCGGTCAACTTAACAGGTTCTACCGTATTCGAAAACTTCAAAATCAATTTTAAACGATTGTTTTGGTGCAAATGAATCCATGAATGGCTAGAGCATAGTGGTCAAAATTCTTACAAACAATAAATAAATAACGGGGGGAAACAATTAAAAAACCTTTTTATTTTAGCCATTTTTGACCTTTTTTCATCATTGTTACACGTATTTCTCATACAAAACTGTGTTATTTCCAGAAAATCTATATAAATAAAACAAAGAATACATGTGCATATATATATGCATGTTCCCCATACAAATCGAGTTTATGTCGGATCTCGAGCAAATTTGACAGGAACATACTTAGGCTCCCGAGAAAGAACACAGAGAGATTTTCAAGCGGCAAAGAAGCATAGATGTAAAGAAGTACCGAACAGTTCTAATTTTAGTTTTAGGACCTTAAATTGCATTAAAAGACTCTTTTACCCGAAATAATTATCCGATCGGCTCGATTTTAGTCTCATTCGAAAGCCCGCAAAAATACCCCTGAAGTAGATTTACTTCCTTTGGATTTCAAAACCATCAACAAGGCTGTAAAGTCAACAGGAGAAAAGTTGTACGCATTTTTACGTAAAGGAACACAAAATAAAATCGGAAACTTATTGTCTACTGCGAGTTCAGTTTTAACTATCGTCAATAAAATGACTGAGAAGAAAGATCTATTCCCATTTTTTTTCTCGACTGTGAACACATAAAATTCTTGCTTTCGTGTTGAGCAGAATCGTCGGCCCTCGTGAAGCTGGATTGTCTTATCGTGCAGTAGCCGCTCGTGTGCAGCGTAACAGCAGCACAATCATGCGTGTTTGGAAGCAGTGGACGGACGAGGGTCGGACATCCGGGAGTGGACCACGAAATGTGACGTCAGCTCGCGATGACAGACACTTGGTGCGTATGGCACTGACGGACCGCACAGCTTCTTCTAGACAATTGGCAGTACAGTGGTCAACAGCTACAGGTGTTTCATTGTGTGCTTCATCAATTCGGAGACGTCTGCTGCAGTGTGGGCTGCGCACAAGGATTTCTTAATACAGGATACCTCTCACGCAAAACCATCGCCGCCTGCGGCTACAATGAGCCAATGTGCATAATAGCTGGCGTGCTGATTGGCAGCAGGTCGTCTTTTCTGACGAATCCCGCTTCAAATTGTGGCATCATGATGGCCGAATTCGTGTCAGGTGAACGGCACATTCCAGAGTGCATTATCGAACGCCACAGTGGACGAACATCCGGAGTTATGGTCTGGGGTGCCATAGCATATCATGGACAATCACAATTGCTACGAATCGTGGGCAATTTGAACAGTACCCGATTCATAAATGAAGTTTTACAGTCCCAAGCTATTCCTTTCCTGCAAGGATTGCTAGGGGCTGTATTCCAGCAGGATAATGCCCGTCCACATGTCGCCAGGACTGTCAAATCTTACCTTGATTCGCAGCAGGTACAGCTTCTTCCTTGGCCTGCATATTCCCCGGAAATTTCACCGATTGAACATGTGTGGGATTTCGTTGGGCGGCGTCTCGCTCGTGATCCTCGTCCTGTTGCTTCGACAGACAAACTTTGGTTGCGCATACAAACAATATGGAATAAATACTCTTCCTCAGGCAGATATTCAAACTTTGTTTCACTCCATGCCGAGTCGTGTAGCAGCTCTTACTGAGACACAGCTCTTAGTGGCCACACAAAATATTAATTTCTATTTCTTTTTATTGTTTGTTTTGAAAATGTATTCATTTATTTGTATCATTACCACTCAACTGTGTATTAAATTTCATTCAAGTATGATGCTTCCTTCATTGTGTTGCAATTTTCACAAACAGGAGTGTAATAAATTACTAAAAGGAAATAAAATTGTCTGATCCTGATTTGCAACGGACACGGACTCCATCCCGTCTTTGATGATCCCTTTATTGAAAAAGAGACACGGCTAATAAATTTTGGAATGAGTACGTCAAAAATGTAATATTTATACATGTAGGGAAGGGTGACCCAAAGCATGTAGGTTTTCGAATAACGCCCCAAAATTGTAGTTTTTGGATTTTAATCGCAACAATTTCGGTTTTATTTCCTAGCAGGGTTCTTGAACTTAAAAATAAAAAGTGATTTTATTATTATTTAAAGCCCAATATTTATTTATTATCAAACTTAACAAACATGTGAAAAACCCGCTTTGAACCTACCATTGAGCCCAAAGCGGGTATGCTTAACTAAATGGGGTTTGGTACATTTTTCCAATCAAATATGAAGTTATAAATGATTAAAATAGTTGACTAGCTACCTGGCATTATATAAAAAATATAAAACAGTTGTACTTATCCAATTTAAAGTCAGTACATTTGTTTATAAAATTTAAAGAAATAACTGAGTTAATTAATAGACTAATTAATTGCTAACCTAAAGAATAACTTTTTAAAGTTATACTTATCCCATTGAAAGAGAAAATCTAAGTCAGCACACGAGTCAAGAAATTTTAAATAAATGCATGATTAAATCCTATACTTATTTTGCCCAAAGGCACGTTTTTATTTCAATAATTATAACCTTAAATTAATAATTAAAAAAAAAACGGAAAGACCATCGTAGTTTTTATAGGTGGATAATGTCAGAATATTGACAATAAAAAAAATAATAAGCTGGTCTTCAACTAATCACAAGTTACAAAACTTCTTTCTTTTTTTTTTTTCTTAAAGCCTGGTTGCGCCATGCCGCTTGCGGACTGATAATAACTCAGCGGTGTTCGGGTAAACACGACACACGTACTCGTCGCCGCTAACACACCATGGGACGGGGGAAGGCATACCCAATATTTACCTATCCGCTTTGGGCTCTATTCCCCTTTTTCTTGCTGAATAAGTTTAAATATTTTTTTCCTTTCAAAAATCAAAAAGTTCATGTTCAAAAAAAAAAAAAAAAACTTCTGGGAAAAAAAAATCCCCCCCAAAAATTTTGATGGCACAACTTGCGCCATAATCCCCCCTTGTGGGCACCCCTGGCTTTAAGCATGAAACGAGTAGTAAACTCTATTCACAAGCAAACAGCGAAGCAGAGAGAATGGTGCAGACGATGAAAAACTTACTGGAAAAGTCCTCAGATTTCAGCATTACTCTACTAACCTATCGTAACACCCAACAGGAAGTAGCCCTGCTCAACTATGTATGGGACGATCACTCCAAACTCGACTTCCAGTTCACCCTAAACGATTACGTCCAAAATGGCCCAAACGGGAAAGAACATTTACAAAAAGACATTTCTCGTAAAGAAAACGAAAAAGCGGCCTTTGATCAAAAACATGCTGCTTACGAATTGCGTCCTCTAAGCACAGGTGAGAAAGTTTGGATTCCAGACTTCAAAACAGCGGGAATCATTGCTTCTCCGGGAAAGACACCAAGGTCCTACAACGTCCTGACTCCCAGAAGTGAAATTTGTCGAAATTGCCAACACCTTATTCCGATGCCGGAACCAGAAGAGACCGAGAAAACAATGTTCCCAAGGCTGTACCTGAGGCGCTAGAAAATGTGTTTCCTGAGACTCCTCCAATTCGGGACTGTCCTACACCAAAGACTATTGCCCATAAACAAACTCGTTTTGGTAGGGTTGTCAAACCACCAGAACGTTTAGATCTTTAAATCCAATTTTCCGAACTTCGTTGGGGGGATGTCACGGGAGCTTTGGCCACTAGACAGCGCCCTGCTCTGTGTCGATGTATGCTAACACTATCTGAGTGCGTGGCTATTCTGTGGTTGTGATTCTTGCGTCGGTGTACTTGTGTGCTGTAACTCCGTCCAGGTATAAAATATCAATGTGCTTATATCATTAGTATTCAATGAAACACCCTCGCCTTCAAAACACTCGACATTAGTTGTACTCTTTTTAGCATCTTTTATTTGGGGTTTAGTTCCAGCAGAGTGAGATTTATTTCTTGTTTTTATGGCTTCAATTTTCAGCGGCTCATTTTTCATGGAATTAATTTGATTCCGGGCTTGCTCGGAAGCCTTACAAATCTTTATAGCTTTTCTAAAGTTAGATTGTCCTCCGACAAGTTTTTCTTTATCCGCGTCACGCTGAATCCCAACAACAATGCGATCCATCACCAGGTTATCGTGCAATTCACCAAAATCGCAAGATTTACTTTTTCTCATTAAGTCATTGAGAAAGTCATCAAACTTCTCATTTGGATCCTGTATTACACTGTTAAAAATGAATCGCTCATAAGTGATGTTCATTTTAGGCAAGAAATAATTTTCTAACGCCTTCACAAATGCTTCTAGTTTTAGTTTAGTTTCATTCGAAAATGAAATATAGACCCTTACCGCTTCTGGTCCAATAGCGGACATAAATAACGCACTATTTGCACATTTTCCGGCTTCTTTTCCAGCCCGATGACAATTGAATACCATTCAAATTGTTGACGCCAAAGCTTCCATCATCTCGAAACATCTCTTGAAAACTAGATCAATGGGGTGGGTGGACGAGCGCACTTATGCTGTTCGCTGAGTTACTCTCTAGACCATCACTTTGAGTTGTCCTTATTTATGCTTTTTTGAAACGTATAAAATTGCAGTTCAAGAGTTAAGTTTTGGCACCATGTAACATTTAAGTATCAAATGTTTACTTGAAAATAGCAACTCATAGAACACTTAGAATGGTTTATTAGCGCAAGTGGTAAGACATATGCGTAGCAATTCTTATAACAAAGATAGCACAGTGTTGCCAACAGCTGAATACTAATAATGATGGGGATTAAGATGACAGCCGAGAAGAGGTTCAATATGAACAACGCTTTGGGGGGCCGTCAACCAGCAAAACCGACAACAATGTGGCTCGTGTTCCTCAATTGTTGGACTTGATCCTCGATTGACTAACAAGATGGTTGCAAATGAACTGAACATGTCATCTACTGCTATGTTTTGCGTTACTCAAGATTTAGCGATGAGAAAAGTGTGAGGCAAGTTCTTGCTGAAGCACCTTGCCATAACGTGCTGCGAATCCGCGAGTTCCTGGTTAAAAATCAGGTGAAAATGTTGTCCCAGCCCCCTATAGTCCTGACCTTGTCCTGACAGATTCCTTTTTGTTCTCTTGGATTAAGGCAGGCCTGAAATGAACTCATTTCTCATCCCTAGAAGAGATCCAATCAGCCGTGAGGAAGACCATAGGGGAGGTCTCCAAAAACACCTTTTACGGCACTTACCAGTCATGGCAAAGACGATGGAAGAAATGTACAGAAGCCCAAGGACGTTAATTTGAAGAATTTTAAGTGTTTGTGCAAATCTGTTCAAGAAATTACTTTAAAAAAAATACATTACTTTTGGAATAGACCCTGTATATATACATAGTGGAATACATACAGAAAAGTATTTTAGTTGAATATAAATTTTTGAAATAAATACCCGGGTATATACCCTGCATATTTACCCCAAAAAATAAATACAGCAAAACCCCTCTTAATGGACACCCCTCTTATGCGTACAATTTTTAATTCCTCAGTTCCAATGCAAATAACATTATTATTCCCCTGTCCTGCGGACACCTCTCTATTGCGAACAAAAAAATTTGTCCCGTTAGTGTCCGCTTTAGAGGGATTTTACTGTACCCGGGTAATTTACATCACTATTTACACCACACCCTTTTGAACCATTGGCGCCAAAATCAAATCAGCTTTTGTACCCTATAAGGTCTACCTTTCAATCAATTTTTGTTTGATTCCATTCATTACTTCTAGTGACACAGCAGTAACAAAAAACGTTTGATTGCTCAAACCTCATTAGAGCTAATTGTATCAAAATTTAATCTGTACCTGTACCCTCTAGGGTCAACACATGAGCCAAATTTTGTTTGATTCTGCCCACTACTTCCTGAGATATAACAGGCACGCATAACAGAGAAAACATTTGATTGCTCTACCTTGCTGGGAGGAATTGACACAAAAAACTAATGTGTATCAATTCACATGAGGGAATGTGAACCAAATTTTGTTCAATTTTATGCAGTTTATTTTGTTCAATTTTAGCTTTGCTCTAGAACCGCCACAAAAACCAGTCACACACACATTTTCCAAAAATTTTCAAAACCCTAGTAGCACAATTGGTTGGGAGATGGTTGGTCAATGGTGAAGCTTATGGTTGGCCAACAGTAGGCAATTTCCGCTTTAGTAACTGTTGCCCAACCAATCAATTGCCAACGAAGGGCCAACAATCAGCTACAGTGGCCGACAATTTCACAATGATCGCTCATCGAAAATATTCATGATTGGCCCAACGATGTCCAGAAACGGCAGGGCCATAGTTTTCTTATTATTTGTTGCCAATCTACCATTCCACACTGGTTTCTACCGTTGGTTAACCATCTCCCCACCGTATTTAATACTTGGGAATGAACTTGGCACACCTCAAATTGTGCAAATTCGTCAAAATTTGAAACTTTTTAGATATAGAAGAAAGTAAACTAGTATGTTGTGATCATCATGAAACTTTCTTCTCTATTTTTCTTATGCATTCTGATCCCACCTCATGCATGACGAGAAAGCAATATTCCTAGCAAAAATAAAATTACGCACATAAAAACTTGGCAACCTAATTTTTAGAATTATCCCAAACGCAAAGCAAAGAGCAAAGATAGATTGAAAGTTATTTTAAAAGCCTTGCTTAAATTAACTACAAATAACTTATTTGTTAACAAACATAAAATGGCAACAGTTAAACGTTTTAAATCAGTAAGATAACATTTCTGATCATTTCCCAACAATGAAAATCACACGAAATACGCAGACAACAGTCTATTACAATTTATTTTCCATATTGTTGTATTAATAGAACTATTTTATTCGCACAAAAAAAAAAAGCCCCCCTTGGAGCGATTGGCGCCAAAATTGAACCGATGCCTGTTTACATATAGGTTAACATTTATTCCAAATTTTATTTGGAACGAAGCTTTCCTTTTTGAGATATAGCACTTGCAATGAAAATGAGAATGTTCGATTGTACCACCTCCTTTTCAGTTATTGACGTTAAAATAAAATCAGCTCTTGTACCTTCTAAGGGCTACTTGCAGATGAATTTTTGTTTGATTCCGTTCATTATTTCTTGAGAAATAGCAGTCGCAAGTGACGACAAAAAACGATTTCTCATCCCCCCCTTTGAGCTTTTGACACCAAAATTGAATCAGCACCTGTAAATCTTAGGGGCAACATATGGACCAAATTTTGTTTGATTCCTTCAGTTACTTTCTGGGGAATAGCAGGCACACATAACTGAAGGGACGTCCCATTGCTCCACACCCCTTGGAGGAATTCAAGCCAAAAACCAATGGGCACAAGTTCACAATAATGATGTGAACTTCACATAGGGGCACATATGTCTATCGAATTTCGTTCGGTTTCATGCAGTAGTTTTCGCTGTAGAGTGGCCACAAAAACTGGTCACACAGATACAGACACACACACAGACAGACACACACATGGACGGACACACAAACGGACAGAGAGACAGACATTTTTTAAAAAAGGGTCGAAATGGACTCAGCACAACTCAAAACTTTCGAATCCGTCAAAATTCCGAAAATTTCCACGAATCTGATACTTTTTTCTATATATTAGATAAAGAAGGTAGTAAAAATGAACTTCATTTGAATAATTACCTCCAGCAAGCATGACAACAAGTAATATGCCACAGCTCCAAATATCTGCTGGCTCTGCTTTGTATTTTCGAGAAAAAATCTCAGGAGCAACATAAGGCATTGTGCCACATCTATTATTTAAAATCCTTTCTTTCCCATTATGCCTGAACACAGTAGCAAGTCCAAAATCGGATATTTTAACGTTATCTGAAAATATTAAAATTTTTTACAAAAATGTCAATTAAAAATCAACAATAACGAAGATGGTATAATGCAAATTTAACATATACAAAAGTATTTTGGATCATCCTTAACTACTTAGGACTACTAAATACAATTTGTACATACATAGCTGCCAACATGCCAACTTAAAAAATCTTACAATGTATGTGGTGGCTATATTTCTACGCTTTTTGGACCATTATAAAGTAAAGTATTAAAATTTTAAGTACTATAATATTTCCAAATCCTTACCTTTATTTGATCTGTGCTTTTTTAGCAAAAAAATAAATAAATAAATAAATAAATTTAAAAAGAAGCAAATAAATAAACTTTTATTTCTTTGAATTTAAACTTTGAGAAGTTGCTGACTTCGCAGCTTCCAAAAATTGTCTATCAAAAACTTGTTCAAAACAATAGTTTTTCTGTAAGTTCTTGCAGATTAAAATGTTCTCCATGTTGTTATCCGATCAAGTAGTCTGCAGTTCTGTCCTAGTCTTTCTTACAATGCTAAATATTCTTTTGCATTCTCCATTGCTATGAGGTATTGTTAGAATAGATAGCTTCTAAAAGAGCTTTCATACTTTAGTGAACCACTGGATGATTATATTAACCGCTAACATTGTTTTGTAATGCTCTTTTCCCCCTTTAAATTAAAAAAAAAATGGCTCTGAATCAGAGGAAGGGGGTGTCTAAAAAGGGGGGGGGGCGATGGAGAAGGATGTGGTCGTACTTGGAAACAAGGGTCATTTAATATAAGAATCAGCAAGAAGAATGTCTTTTTGAATGAAGACTTACAATTCAACTCGTATGCAACGTGCGACATTCACAAGCTAGTTTTTTTTTAAATTTTTTATATCGCGAAAATTGTACATGGGAGTCATAGAAGCAAGTCCTATACTCTCATTCTGCACAGAATTTTTTTTTTAACATCCTTTTTAAAAAAGCAGAACAAAAAGATATTTTTTTGTGATTTTTCTAATATTTTGGGGGGTATACTCCCTCAAGTCCCCTCTTTTGCTATCAGTGTCCATGATATTGGACTTTGAACTTCTCTTGCCTGCCAAAACTATGTTAGCAGTTAATATAAAGCTCTTTAACCTCCCCAAAATAATAATTGCTCTGAAACTAAAGAAAATTGAAAAAAAAAAAAAAAAAAACTTGGGGGGGGGGGGGGGTAAAGCAAATAGGTACATATAGGGGGGAAACGGAAGTCATATTCGGATTCAGGGGGTCATTTTACATAAGAATCAGCCAGCGAAATGTCAGAAGCATTTTGAAGGGTTTTTTTTGCCAACATTGTTGTTAATCTTTAATTGTCAGTGCAATTAAAATTTGCCCAACTCTGTATGTACAGGGGTAGAAGTGACCGACTTGTAACATATAGGACATTTTCCACAAAAAATATAGGACACCTTATATGAATAATTTTGCTATGAAAAAAGAAATAATACATATCATATATTATTCAGTTATTCTTATCAATGATTTTGTTAGAAAAAAAACTCAAACAAAATATTTTACATCTATAATGACTTTCCTGTAGTTGAAAGAATAATTTTTGAAAAAAGTGTACTTTATAGACTAAATAACTAAACAAAATTTGAAGAAAGATAATTTTTATTTTTTTTCCTCACTCATGACCCAAGTACTAATTCCACTGCTCTTAGATTTTATATCTAAACTGAACCCTTTACCACTTGTATTAAGAACAAACAGAGCTTGAGAAGGATCCTTCTGACGTTTTTCAGAGTTTTCTTTATGCTTGAACGTTTTAGCATGCTGCCTCAATTGCGAAAATCCACTATTGCTTATGGGCACTGAAAAGTTGCAAAAATGACAAAAAGCGATAAAATCAACTTTTCCTTTAGTGCACCATGCACCAAAATTTGTAGAATTAATGTCCTCCTGATTCAACAACTCCACACGAAATGCTGTTAAGCGATGCGATTTCGCCATTTTAATTCCACTTATTACAACAAACTACGTTTTAACATCATAAGGAACTAATTATTCCACGATCCCAAAATTCCACAAAAAGAAAAGATTGCAAAAAGAAAATTAGAACATTCCGATCAGAAAATGCACTGAACGCAAAAATATACCAACAAAAACCATGATGGAAAACAAAACAAACGGCTGTTGCTCCCCCCCCCCAATGCAAAATTCTAAAACCAACTTCAGCATTAGTTCTCGAAACTCCACCCACTATAGAGTGACGTCACATTGCTGTAGCTAATGAGAGAAGATGCCTGTTGCAGAATTTAGTCAGTTGAGATTTTTAATTTAAAATTCGTTTGGGCACGTACTTTCAGCAAAAAATCCGATGTCAGAAAGTTTATTTACCGTTCTTTTTAAAAGATATATATGGTATAAAACGGGAATATAGGAAATATAGGACATTTTTGAAAAATATAGGAAATATAGGACGATTTTGATGCTTTTTTTGAAAATATAGGACTACTTCGACCCCTGTATGTACCTAAACATTTTAAAATTTTGATACTGGCTGAAAAACACAATTTTAATCAAACTAACTAAATAACAATACTACGAATTATTCAGTACACAAATCAACTTCAGATTCAGTCAAAAGAATTTAAAAGATACAAACCATTTTTATCTAAAAGGATATTTTCAGGTTTCAGATCTCTATGAGTAATTCCTATAGAGTGCAAATATTCCTAGGGGAGAAAACATTGTTTCAATAACATTTAATTTTCATTGTTGAATGATAGTTTTAAAAAAAAGCAAGCAATGACACCAAAAAATTGACCGGCTGGTGGTGTGATGGTTAGGCGCTGGCCTTCTACACCTGTGGACCTGGGTTCTGACCAGAGGTGACCAGTCGGTGGATTTTCAAGATGCAGAAAATCATCAGTGCCTATGTCGTATGATTATGTGGCATGTAAAAGATCCCTAGGGTATTCATTAGGCTTAGACTTCCCTAGGCAAAATTAAATTCCTAGTGCTATTTGAATATTCATTCAAAAAAAAAAAAAAAATACCTTGGAATGCTTTTTTCAGATAGTTGTGGGGTTTTTTGTCGAAATTAATCAAGTTATCGAAATTACAATTTACTCTTATTGTACATGTATTTTTTAAATAAAAAAGGTTTCCCGATTTTTTTCCTCATTTGGTTGTAGAAAAAAATGCAATAATAATAAAAAAAATAACGATAACGATTCTGTTAAAGCAGTGAGTAAATACATGAAAAAAATATTATAAACAATCTCAGCTTGAAGTTAAGTAAATAGATCATCAACATTTATTCTTATCTGTTAAAGGTCGTGAAAGCAAAAAATTATTTTGCTTTAATTAGTTCTCGAAACATGTCACGGAATTTGCAGGGTTGCCACGGAAGTTCAAGAATGAAATTCCCTGACATTTGCAGGTGGTTTTGAGAAAAATTCCAGGTTATGGATCTCCACCTTCATTTTGCAACAGTAATATATAGATCTCAAATTTTGATAAAACTTACCTCATTTTCAAAATTTACAAACAATGGTTACCAAATTTAATTTACTCAAGCTAAAATAATCAAAATTATGTACTAAGGGTGGTTCAAAAAAAAAATTTTTTTTTTCTCAGCTCGAGTCCAAGATACCCCTTATCTTTTTTAAACTTACTAATAGTATTGTGCTGTAAAAGTTTTAGCTTCTTACTCAAATTTTAAGAGGTTGCTCAATGACCCCTTAATTTAATATTAGCCTTAGAATATAAAAAGTCACAAATTTAGAAACATTTAATTTCCCCAGCTGTTTTTTTTTTTTTAATGTAAGTATTTATTTTATTACAATGTATATGCATATAACTCGTGTATATTATAGTAGGTTACATTGTTTTTTCAGTTCAATGTATTTTTTTAGCCCCCTCCCCATACTTATAAAGTTTGGGGTGGGGGTTGAGCACCTTCTTTCAGTTGGAATATCAAGTTGAAATTCTTCCAGTATTTTACTATCCACAAGTCTAAAAGCATTGAGTGGTGTCCTGTTTTCTAGGAGAAACCCTTTTTTTTTAAGTGTATTTTTGAACTACCCTAATGTACTAACACAAGTGAAGCAAATCACTGTAATAAAGAATTAATGTAAATGTAGCATATCTAATTTCCAATAGCGAAGAGTCACTGCCTTACATCAAGTGAAAGAACTGCAAAATTAACAATTGTGACATCTGTATCACAAAAATAAAGTTAATTTCTAAAATAATCTGAACTAAAAACTTATGACACCTAAACTTTTTCCATTACTGCCTTCCACCCCTCCAATCCATTGAATTCACAGCACTTTTAGACTTGGGCCTGCAAAAAAATCATGCATCTTTTACCTCCACATATTTCCCCTGTTTGTTGCTCATAAAGCAAGGGTGCTCCCGCCCCCCAAGTTCAATGGCACAATCCTCCTCCCCCCCAATATTTCTGAACGCCTTAGCGCTTTTTTTATTTTTACCTATTTTTTTATTTTTAATTATTATTGTTTTGAAAGAAAAGTGTGCTCGCTCCGCAATAAAATACACACACTGATGAAAATAATAAAGTAAAATAAAATAAATAATTTTAATAAAAATAAAATAAAATAAATAATTAAAAAATCCCCCCCCCCAAAAAAAAATAAATTTGATGGCGCAACTTGCGCCATAATCCCTCTGTGTTGGGGAGAATTTCTAATCTAATAATATCTCCCCAATGTTTCTTTGATACTAGCAGATTGAGTTAAGAAATAAGACTTAACAAACTATTTCTAACTTGCATGAAGTTTATTTTAAAACAAGTAAAACAAGTTGACCGCCTAATGAGGTTCTATCATCCTTATTTGTAGCAAAATCAGCATCCGAAAAAGTTATAAGTTGAACATTTTCACATTTTAAGTTTAATTTTAAATCTTTAGTATGGAAAACATATCCTAGTAATTTCAACAATCCATCCCAGTGTACAATTCCTGGGTTGCTTTGAAATTGGCTGAAAATGTTAACAGCATATGATATATCAGGACGTGTTCTACTAGAAATAAATGATAAACACCCTAATAAACTCTTGTATGGATATTTTGACATTTCGTCAATCTCAGCTGGAGTAGTAGGACAATTTAACTTTGAATAAACACATCCTTTACTAATAGGTAAAGAAGAAATAGGAATTTTAAATTTACTAAATCTTTCATAAACTACACAAATGTATTCAGTTTGATGTAAATTTAAGCCATTTCCTTCATTTTCATTTTCTACACCTAGTAGCTTTTTAGTTTTACCTAAAATTTTAATTTCAACATGTTTTTGAAGTAAATTCAAAGCATCTTTAATATCCCTGTCCTTCTTACTGAATAACACAATGTCATTAACATATAAGAGTAAAATCACATTATCAGTATAATAAACACAATTACATGATAAAAATTTATGAAAACCAATTTTAAGCAATATATTTTCAATTTCATAAAACCACAGACGGCCGCTTTGGTGCAGGCCGTATATAGCTTTATTCAATTTGCACACATAATTTTCTTTTCTCTTTTCAATAAAACCTGGGGGTTGCTTCATATATATTATTTCCTCAATAGGAGCATATAGGTACGCACTTTTAACGTCACATTGGATATGTAGCCAATTTTCTCTTGATACCAATAAAGAAAAGAAAAAGCGAATGGTACTAAAGCAGACTACTGGGCAGAAGGTAAGATCAAAATCTAGTCCCCTCACTTGATAAGTCCCCTGAGCGACTAGCCTACTTTTATAAACTTCACCATTTTCCCCTTTATTTAAATTATAAACCCATCTACATCCGATAGGATTAACATTTTCCGGTAATTTGACTAAATTCCAAACATTTCTTTTACGCATAGTGCCTATTTCAATTTCCATTGATTTTTGCCTTCCCCCCTTTCATTAGATTTTAATGACTGTTTATATGTTCTAGGGATTTGAATTTCTATGTCTAGTCAAGAAATATGAGTTAAAATTTTAGATTGATTTGAAACTTCACCCTGAAAATCATCATTGCCTTTAAAATTAAATAATTCCGGATCATACGTTATGTTTTCACGAAGACATTTTTGAACATCATTCAACGATCTTAATCTTTTATTATTCCCCTTTTCAAAATAATATATGTCGTTTCTTGAACCATCAGCTCTAGGGACAAATTTCCGAATCCACCTAGCTTCCCGCATTGGTTTGTGACTAGAATCATCCCCCTCACTATCTGAACTTTCCGCCCCCCCCTTCAGAGCTACTTTCAACATTTAATTCTCTGAAGCGATTCGAATCTTCGCTTTCTTCCGAAGAATTCTTATCTTCTGCCTGAGGCGAAAGATGCCAGAAAAGGGTATTTTCTTTTCCGCGCGATACCTGCTTGGAAGTAAATTCGTCCTTGAAAAAAGGAATTCTCTTTGAAAGATACGTTGATTGTTTCAATGACTTTAATCTTTGTCTGGAAGATAAACGCGAAATCCTTAATGATTGAACGCGTATCCGATTAAAACGCCTTTTTCGGCTTTTAGGTCTAGTTTCTTTCTTAATTGTCGCGGAATTCCGGCAAAACAAGTCGTTCCGAATGCTTTTAAATGTCTTACAGACGGTTTTCTTCCCCCATAAAGTTCAAAAGGAGTCTTTTCTTGACTTGAATGACAAATCCTATTCCATGTGTATACAAAATATAACATCGCGTCGGGCCAAAAATTGTTTGGCAAACCACTTTCTTTTAACAAAACGCATGCACTATTTGTTACTGTCCGGGTAAAATTCTCAATTAATCCATTTTGCTCTGGTGTGTACACATTTGTGAGTTCATGATGTATACCCATATTCTGACAAAACCCGTCTAGTTCCTGATTTACAAATTCCGTCCCGTTATCAGATCTGATACTGACGACCTTTTTGCCGATAAATCTTTCGGCTCTCAGAATATGTTGTTTTACAATTCCCGGAACCTGACTTTTTGACTTGATAGGATACAATGAACACCTTTTAGAATAGTCATCAATAATAGAAAGAAAATAATTTTCTCCGTTTCTACCCTCTACTTCACATTTTCCCCAAACATCCATATGCAATAATTGCAATGGCTGGGTACTTCTTACTCTATCAATTGACTTGAAACTAACAAGCTTAAATTTTCCTAATTTACAAACATCACAGTTTAATTTAACGTGTCTAACTTAGGTAGGCCACGAACAGTTGAAAGATTTCTAGTTTTACGAATACTTTCAGTGTTTACGTGTCCACAGCGTTTATGCCAAGTTTCAATGTCACTTTGACAGCATTCTATAGAAGGTTCTTTTTTTACATGACTAGAACTAGGAGAATTTTTACACTTTTTACAATTAACATTATAAACTCCATTATTGAGTTCAGCTTTAAAAATTAATCCCTGTTTGTCGGATACTTCCACGAAACCTCTCCCACCTTTAAATTTTGCACCACACTGGTCAAACTTGGTGCCAGACAAAATATTTCGTCTCAAACGGGGAAAATACATTACATCTTTGAGAATTACAGTTCTTTTACCGAACTTCAACTTTGATTTCCCCTTTTCCCTCAATCGGGAAAGTTTGCTTTTTCATAGCAACAGCTATGTTTACATCATTTAGGGGTTCAAATGTCCTAAACCAGTTCTTATTTGAGCAACAGTGATTTGATGTGGCAGTGTCAAAAATGAAAGTATTCCCTTTATCTTGGGTCTGAATAAGATTTGCCTCTGACAAGAAATACAAAGGATACTCGCATCTGTTATTTGAAAGTGATCGGCGACGCTCCTGGAACTTCCTTCTAGAACTCCATCGGCGATTTCTATTCCTTGGGCTCGTACCTTCTTCCCTCCATTCTTTCCAGGATTGGTGCTGGTTTCCTCTTTTATTTCTTTCTTGTGAAGTCAATCTTTGACGGTCTTCATTTTTGACATAAGGGCATCTGCTTCTTATGTGTCCATCTTCATGACACTTGTAACATCGAATTTTAGATTTAACTTGGAAAACCTGCATCTCATTTGTCTTCTCTTCTTTCATTTCTTAACGGTTTTCTTCAATAATTAGATCAACCAGGACTTTCTCCAATGTGAAATCTTCATTTTTTCCTCATCAAAATCTGTTGAATCAGATGATCATACGTTTCTGGTAAACTTTGCAGTAATTTAAAGGAAATACAATCCTCCGGGAAATTCGGATAAACAACTTCGATTTTGTCGAAAATTCTCTGCAGACGCGGCACGAATAAATTCAGCTTTTCTCCATTCTCTTTCTTGCATTGATTCAGCTCAATGAAGAGTTGCATACTTATACATCTATTCTCCGGAAAAAAATAATTTTAGCTTCTTCCAAGATTCGCATGGATCTTCTATAGTTTCAACTATTTTTCTTAGATTTCGTTCAATATTCAAGAAGATTAGAGAGACTGCAGTTCGCTTCCTCACAATAAATTCTTTCACATCCTTTTCTGTTACATTTGTCTTCTCATTAATGACTGGTTCTTTCTCTTCTCCATTTGTGATATCCCATACATTCCGTTCCATGAGAAGGAACTTCATATTAGTTGCCCATTCGAGGTAATTCTTGTCATTGAGCTTTTCAATCTGAATCGTGAAATTTGCCATTTTTCTTTTTTTTTCAAACTCTAGCATTCTCGAATTTTGGTAAAATCTTTTAAGTCACTTCTATCTTGGTCGCCCCCCCATCTCAACATTCCAATAACTTCATCTTCAGATGGGTCATCAAATTTGCAGCTTCAAAAAATTTTTTCAAAATTTCTGAAAAATATCGAAATGTACACCATCCAACAGTACATGTACTTTTGGCAGCAGTACAACCCCACCATTTTACAGATGCATGTACACTCTTTATCATTTCCTAGTCTTATCCAAAAATATTTTCACTAGGTCTGCACAGGAAGGGACTGGGCCTGTAACCCGTGTTGGGGAGAATTTCTAATCTAATAATATCTCCCCAATGTTTCTTTGATACTAGCAGAGTGAGTTCGGAAATAAGACTTAACAAACTATTTCTAACTTGCATGAAGTTTATTTAAACAATAATGTAAATAGTTAAAACACGCTGTAAATGATAAAAATAAATACTAAGAACATAATCTATCCACATGCTACTTTTGCATGAGATAACTAACACTGCAATGCAAACTGCATGACTATTGACTAAAAACTTTGATGAAGTAGACCCATTGGGAAATAAGCTAATTCCATTATTTCTAATAAAGGGCGAGCGGCACGAACAAGCAAGTTCGAATACCGATCGAGCGACCGCCTACATCGACGAGAGATGATCAAAGAGAGAGAGCTAAAGCCGCGAGCAGTTTAAATATCCCCCCGGGTCATTAGCATATCCGAGTCACGTGAACGGACACATCACTGCTATTGTTAAGCACACGTGCCATCAGATTCCTTCTAGAAGCTTTCATGTGACGTCATACATTACCGAGTTCCCGCCACAAGTGAACGAAAGTGAAACAAACATTCGGTCGATTTGACCAATGTGAATGAGTGCTGATAAGAATCTTTTACCCCAGTCATGCAGAATGATTGGTAATACATTATAAGTAAGGAAAAACATTCTTTTACTATTGGTGCTATGAGGTGATGAGATAGGATTATTTACTGTTGTTATTAACAGGCATTTATGCCTAACACTCTGTGCATGCCATATGCAAAATTGTAAGGGGGGGGGGGCTGATATTTTAACCATGATTTAGCAGGATATTTTCCCCGTGGAAACTGATTTCAGGACAGATTAGAGTCAATAAAATTTGACATTTTTAATAACTTATTCATTAATGGAGAAGAAATGTTTTTACATTTTCGCAAAGAAAAAAAGTACTAAAAGCAAGGAAGTTCTGATTTCAAAGCGGGGGTGGGGCTCAAGCCCCCCCCTTTCCCCTCCATGTGGGCGCCTTTGCTCCTGTGGGCACCCTGTCATAAAGTTAAATTTTGAGCAATGATCAGAAACTTCTCTGATGTGCAGATTTTTTTTTTTAATCGGATTACATTTATTTTGAAAGAAAGAAGCACATTGAAAGTCTTTAAAGATCACTACCAAAATACTAAAAGATTAGCGATACTTCTGTAAAAAAGAAACTTTCTAAGTTTAAAATTGTCTAATGAACTAAATTTACAGAACAAAATTGTTTAGAAGAATACGATTTCAGAAAATAATTTAAAGAAATAATACAAAATATGAAAAGATTATAGCAGCTCATTAAGAACTTCAGTCGCACTCGCAGACAAAACAGTGTGATGTGTATCATAACTTCAGAATTGCTGACTTAAACAAGCAGCATTTAAAGAGCCCGCTCAAACTAGGAAGAAAAGAAGTACCTTCTGCGCATGTCCGCCACCTGATAAAAAGAACAGAAGGGGGGAAAAGAAAGAGGGGGATGACAAAACGACGAATGGGAATGGAGGCTAAAAAAACAAGGCTGAAAGTTTTTTTCGATCAGAAAATAAAAGAAATTCCCCAGACATTTCCATAAAATTATGCAATTTTTCATTTTCCCTGACATTTCCCTGATTTTCGGCCATTTTCATTTTTTCTGACAATTCCAGGTTTTCCCAATTTTCGCGGTGCGTGGCAACCCTGAATTTATAACAAATCAAAAAAAGTATTTACGTAATTAATTCTACTACATTCTAATTTCGTGAATTATTTACAGGAATAGAAAAATTCCAACTCATAATAAATAAAACATTGCACAGCGCAATATTAATAGCAGATGAATTCAGCAAGTTGGTGATGAAAAATAAAAAATTTCCATCAAAATACTGTGCTAACTTCCTTTGGACGAAAGCCGTACATCGTCCACTTTATTGTACTACACCTTTGTTACAACCAATTTCCAGTAGTTTTTTTTTCTTTTTTTGCTTTAATAGCTGCCTCTAAAAAATGAGAAATTTAGCATCATTTACATTGATCTGTTGCGATTGTTGAGAGCGGCTCGCCGACAGCGCCCTCTAGAAAAAGTGAACAATTGTTGCCACTTCTAAATAGAAAAGATTTATCTCCTCTCTGTCCCCGACATTGGCAGATGACTAGAAAAGGGCGCCATCTATTGAGAAGAAAGTGAAACTTTTCAATGATTGACTGAACAAACTGCAAAAATGGGAGAAAATCGTAAAAAATGGGAAATCGAAAGATGGAAGCAAAAAATGGGAGTCTCCTGTTAAAAACAGTAGAGTTGGAAAGTATGTACCAGTGTTGACCACTGATGAGCACCAAATGAAATAGGCTATAATTTCATTCAAAAATTAATTCAGTTTTCAAATATTTTTTGGCATTAATTACTAGAAGAAAGACAAGAAAAACATGGGCATACTTACAACTCCTTTTATAATTTGAAAGAAATATTTCTGAGCTTTTGGAAGAGGCATTCCGACATCTGGTTCTAAAAAAATAATAATTAAATGATAACTATTTAGCTAAGATAACTTAAATATGCAACATTGAATAAAATTATACGACTGTGAATAACTGGCTGATAATTTTTACTAGTTGGCCCCCATATTACACGGTTCAACTTTTCAATATATTGTTAATTTTTTCAAGCCACTTGACATGATTGATACAGCCAAGAAGTTAGTAATATAAGACTTTATTAAATATTTATTTTGCCTTCAAAAAAAAAAAAAAAAAAAAACTGCTCGCATTTTTAGAAAAACACATCTAAACTTCCAAAAGTGATAATTCTTACATAAGAATAAAAGAGTAAATTGAAAGCGAACTAAAAGCTTACGAAACCAGCGCACCAAATGGGCATGATATTGATCCCCTAAAATACTGGGGATCAAGCATTCATGGTACCCATTGCTTAGTAAAATTGCACCTTTGCACATTATCTGCTTCAGTTGAACGTTTGTTCAGCATTGCTGAAAAATTTTACACTTCTTAGAGAATGAGAATGAAACCTGACAGTTTTGAAGCATTGGTGATATTGAAATGCAATAAAAGATTATTTTAAATCAGTGGCCTAGCTGCATGTTTTGCTGCCTGAGGTGGTGCCTCTATTTGCTGCCCTTTCATTAAGACATATCTAATACATTAAACCATCAAAAATTATTGAACTTAAAATTGAAAACTTTATATAAGGAAGAAAGGAAGTTAGTTCAATCCGAATTCTTCTAAAAAAAAGTGTGTGTGTGGGAGGGGGGGGTCAGGCGCCTATCTTGGAGAATTCTTCTAATTTTACATCAAAAATCACAGCTAAAAGTAACATTTTTTTGGGGGCGGGGGGTGCTCTCCCAAATCTTCATTAAAACTAAAGTCAGTTTTAGCTTTTGATGACTTTAGTAGGGTTCATTAATAGGATATTTACCAAAATTTAAGTTTCAAAAATTCAATTGAAGTCTATTTTCTTAGGGTAAAGTAGGGTTCTTTAATAGGATATTTACCAAATTTAAGCTTCAAAAATTCAATTGAAGTCTATTTTAGAGGACGTTAAAGGAATGAGGAACGTTCTGGGGCTCGCTATGGAAATATTTCAACTTTGAACACTGAGGAGCGCAGTTGTAGTCATTCCAAAACCGAAAGTTTCGAAAAAAATTTTCTTTGCCTCCAGTAATAGATTTAAAGAATGATTTCCTTATTTAGATTTTTTTTCACATCATAGATGCAAAATTGCCTCGCCTCTACCAAAATGTATGCCGCCTCTTCCGCCGAACCCCAGCTACACCACTCTGCTAAAAATGCAGTATTTATTTTTGAACATTTACACTTTCATATCATTTATTTATACTTTCTGAATGTATTTTAATATATGCATGTTTTACAAATCCCGAATTAAAAAAAAAAAAGTTTTTCTTCTCAATATTGGGCTGTATTAAATACTATTATAGAAAACTAGAGAATAGAATGTAGATAAAGCAGCTAAATTTTAGAAACCATAACCTCTAAAATTTTGGTCGTATGCTAAATAACTGAATATTTAAATCATGTACAATATGCATTATGATGGGGGCGAAGCATTTAGATATGGGATATCTAATTACCTATGCAGGATATATTGTCAAAATAGTTATGTAGTATTTAAATGCACAATGAAAAATCATAATTTTTCAACTGTGAGTTACTGCAAGCAAGCAATGAGAATAATATAAAAATGTGCTTCTATTTTTCTCTCACGAGTCTGTAATCGTAATCAAAATCGTAATCAAACCATCAGAATTGTAATCGATCACATTTTTTAAATAATCTAATCATTGCTGTAACTGCAATTACGTTTTGGCAGAGGATTATAATTGCAATCATAATCTCTCCTATTTGTCAAGCTTGTAATCATAATTTTAATCGATTACATTCTTTCGTAATTGATTCCAAGCCGCGAAGCGAGTATCAACAGTAATTTTCAAAGAAATATGGAACATGAAATTTGAATTATACAGTCGACCCTTGATAACTCAAAATTTTTATCTTGAAATTTTCATTTGGTCCCAAAATAATTTAGTGATTTCAATACTAAATGATCTCTACATCTTGAATGTACTTTTAAGTTAAAGTTATTACAAAAGCACCATTTTCATTTCATGAAAAAAATCCAGCCAAAGAAATGCAAAAAAAGTTTTTTTTTTCCACACTCTGCTTTGCTTATCAGCTTGTATGAGGAGAATAATTTCGTAACAAAAAAGTTCCATAATAGGCAGTATTGCAAAATTGTGTGAAAAATAGCCAATTGGGCTTTTTTTTTTTTTTTTTTTTGCTGTGGTTGACGATCTAAAATTTCACTGAGTAGCAGCTAGTTAATACTTAAAAGACTTAAAATTTTGGCAAAAAAAAAAAAAAAAAATTTATTTCCAGATGACTTAACAAATATTTGCGCTTTAGGACAAAAAGACATTTAAAAGCAATTCAAACTGATGTCAAGAAAGGGGAAATTGAGCTTATGATGGAAATGGTAGATAAAAACTGCTTTATGAGATGTGGTTTGAAAACCATCAATGATAACAAAGCTAAAGTGACTGATGAATGGGATCATTTTGGAACCTTTGTTTACAAGAACTGGGCAAAAATAAAATCTTTCTTGAACATCGAGGAAAATGCTACTCCATGTGAATCATTGTTCTATGATGCAATTGTGTACGCAGTTTGTGGAGAGTGCAGATTCTGATGAAGAATCTTGACCACCTGTAACTAATCAGCAAGTATCAGATTTTGCAAATATTTTACAGCAGTAACTGGAAAATTCTGAAAATGTGATAGTTTGAATTGTGTTTACAAATTTATAACTTTTTAAGACGAGATAACAAAGAAAAAAAAAGGTAAGCAGTAAGAAAACCATTTTTTCTCTAAGTATCCTAATTAAACTTATTCTCTATAAAAGTATTTTTATGTGGTTCTAATAATTAATTTTATCCAAACTATAAGTGTTACAGCCTATCTATTATGTAATATTTCTAAAGAGAAAATTACTTTTGAAAAGGCTGAGAGGGAGACTTCTGATAACTCGAACTACCAATTACTTGAAGGTTTTAGCCTTGGACTTCTGAATAATCAAGAGATGACCGAAATTAATAATTCAAAATCATCATATTTTAATAAAAACTTATTAAAGTTGAAACTACATTTAAATTGTACATCTTATTTTTAACAACAGAGATTAATAAGAAATTAAAATTCTTTTATTTAGTATTTTTAGCAGCATCTTTCCTTTAAATATCTTTTACAAAGTCGAGTAATTTTTCTTCGTTTTCCTCAGCAGTTTTTAGAAAGATTTTAAAATAAGTGTAAAGTTTCTTGATTTTTTTGCTGGAGCTGAAAATTTATCAACAGATTTTAGCAAAATTGTGTTATTTTAAGGAGCACAAATATCATACCTATTCTATCAAAGAGCTCACCACCCGGAGCATATTCTAAAAATATGTAATGGATGGGGCTTTCATCTCTGTGTCCATAGTACTTAATGATGTGCTCATGTTTTAATCGACGATGAATGAAAATCTAAAGAAAGGAAAAAAGCAAAACATATGAGCTACAATTTTTAAAGAGCAGAATAGTCTGAAAGTAGGGATACCTCCCATAATTTGCATTTATACACTTATTGGCACTCCCTCCCCCTCTCTTGGAAAAATTTTAAATGACAGGCCTCAACCCATTCTCTTAGTTTTAAGTCAAACATTGGTAGAACACCAATCTGCGCAGTGATCTTGAAGCTATTTTGCAGAACATGTATGATACAGATATGTTTTGCCACGACAACTCTGCAAGATCACAGGTGCAGAGTTCGGTTGTTACAACTTACTTGTTGAGAATAAAAGGGGTACACGCACTTTCAGATTCCTCTGCACAAACGTTTGTTTCACCATGGGTAACATTCTCTATATGACATATATATACAGTAGGGATGGGCAATATCAAAATTTTAAAACCGCGATATATCTCTCCCAAAATATCAATATATTTAGGTCATTAAATTCAACATTTTATGAGGGGGGGGGGGCTGCAAAACCTATTACATAAGTATCTGCAACAGAGAAAAGCTATAAGCCATCTTGGTGAATAAATATTTTAGCAATTTATTCTAATAATATAGCTACGGCAAGGATTCTCATGTGTTTGTATCATGGGGAGAGGGATAATGAAGCAGATTATACCACAGAAACCTTTGGAGAAATTACTTTAGAAGAATTTAAGTCTTTTTATTAGTGGGACGTAATTCTTGAGGCAAAAGCAGACTTGGTATAATTGAGGAGAGCCATCGCAGTCGGGGGGAATGGGCACCCCTAGTTACATCATCTGCATATTAAGACATGCTACAGAGAAACGCTATTGGACATCTTGAAAAGAAAATATTCCATCGGTTCATTCAAATAATAATAGCTAAAGCAGGCGTGCCAATTGGGGGGGGGGGGGGCTTGATGCAGAGTGTACAATTGAAATTATCAGAGAAGTTTTCCTAAAAGGAGTTTAGTCTCTTTAATAAAGGTCTTGTTTGGGGAAAGAGCAATAATTTTGACGAGAGAGGGGGATTTATGTGAATAGCAATAGCAATATATAAGAATAATAACAGTCCATGCAGGGGGGAGAGAGGTCATGATGCAGACAATGCCATTAAGTTTTTTACAAAAGGATTTTAATCCATTAAAAAGATGGTGGCATTTTCTTTTGCTTTGGGGGGGGGGGAGATTACTGCACTTTGGGAGGGAAATTGGCACCCCAGCTACATCACTACGTCACATACATTATAAGATCTGCAATACAGAAAAGTCATCTAACATCTTGATAAGCAAATGTTCCAGCAATTGAGACGAATAATAAGGCCTACAGCAGGATACCCATTTGGTGGTGGTGGTGGGGGGGGGGGGGGGTTGAAGCTGACTATGCCATTGAAATTATCAGGGAACTTATTTTAAAAGTATTTTAGCCTCTTAAGTAAGGATGCTTAGTTTTTTTTGGGGGGGGGGCTCAGTAAAATTAAAAATGAGGGGGGCCATCGCACTTATTGAGGATTGGCAGCCCTAGCAGCTTTATTTTTGAAGGATTTTAGACTATAAACTAGGGGAGACCATTTTTTTCAGGGGGGGGGGGATGATGCAACATTGAGGGATACAATTGAGGGGTGTCGTAGAAGTTAAGGGGATGTGCTTCCCTAACTATATTATTTATATATTGAGATCTGCAACAGAGGGAAGCCATCAGACATTTTGAAAGCTAAATAAAGTAGTTTAGACCAATAATAATTTCTAAAGCAGGGATAAGCTCATGGGGGGGGGGAGGCTTGGTAAAATTGAGGGGAGGGCAACACACTTGAGAGAACTGGCACTCCTAACTACATGATCTGCAGTAGAGAAAAGTAATCGTAAATCTTGATCCGTATATATTTCAGTTATTAATTCTAATAGTAGCTGAAGTAGAAGTGCCCAGCATGGGGGGGGGGGGGGTAATGAAACAGAATGGATTTTAGTCTCTTTAATAAGAGGTCATGTTTTTTTTGGGGGGGGGGGTTAATTGAGAAGGCAGGGGTCGATCCAGTGCCGAATTGGGGCGGCTTTGTGGCCCCTTCACAAAATTCTGCATGGCAAAAGCGACCCCATTCACAAATATCCGCGTCACGAAAGCGGCCCCATTCACAAAATTCCCCATCGCAAAAGCAGCCCCATTCACAAAAATTTATAAAAAGGCAGCCTTTTCACAATATTTTTTAACCGCAAATGTGTACGCATCTACGCAAAAGCATACCCCTCTTCCACCTTCTCCCATCTTATCTTTTTGCCTGCTACGTGAGGTGTTTTTGCTTGAGAGCGTCAGAGGTGTTGGCCCTCGGGAAAAGGACCAACGGATGTGGAATGTTAAGTTCGGGAGAAAGGAAGCAATGGAAACTGAATTTCAATTTAAATAACATTTTATTTAAAACATATGTATAAGTATAAATAGGAAAAACAAACATTCAACATTTATAAAATCAAATCCCCATAAAAAAATTAAATATTTCCCCCCAACATACATCAACAAGAAATATCACATTATTCGTTTGCTCTAAATTTCAGTTCTAAAACGTCCTTAGTAAAACAACCCTAAACAGCATGCCACATTGTTGGTACTGTCCAAGAAAAAACTATTTAGAAATTTTATACCCTTGGAAGTCCACACGTAAGCACTTGGCACACAAAACATGAAGGCCACATCCATCAATGGGATGAACTTTGAGTTGAAAAAAACCACGTCCACTGGTAGACGACAGACCATCCTCTGTCAATGGTCACTGCATTCCAGGCACACCCATACCACAGTAGAGAACTCCTCACCATATGCAGTACAGGAAATTATTTACCTGGTTTCTATGCCAAACAGGAGAATATTCAGTAGTAGAGGACACACAGTCTATTAGAGGTCACCTCACCCTAATAGGGGACACGCAGTCGAAGAAATGCCTCACCCCACACTGAACCCGTACGGTCCGACCAGCTCGGTACCTAGGATGAGCAGCTTCGGTCCTCCGGTCCTGTTAAGCCTAATTCAATACATCAACTCTTTCTTTCTAAATTTTAATTTTTACAAAACCGCCTTTCAAACATAGGGTACTGTTTTAGAACTTATCCTGCACTACTAGCAGGCAAAACAAATTTTAATTCTTACATTTCTTGAACAAACTTCCACGCCCCCTGCGTGGACAAATCAACCAGAGCTCACATGCTCACATCAAAACAAACCGTCTGCAGAACGGAAGCAAATCATAAGAGATCGATTGATTGACTTTCTATTTAAACCATCTCTGTTACCACGACGCAATGATGTGACGTCATCAAAATTTGCATCTGTTGCATCTCAAAGCAACTCAAAACACAGTTACTATTTTAACTGTTGCTACTTTTAAATTATCTTCTTCACTGCTTTCAGCAGAAAGATCCTCAACTCTTGAGGCCTGAGGTCACGTCCGCCGATGGGCGAAACACGTGATTGACTTGTTGGGTGTTTAGTCACTTGGGGATTTCATACGTCCGCCGATTAATTAAGTCTTTTAAGACCGGGAATCTATTTTTCTGGGATAGGTTTGAATTTACAGGCAAGTTTTAAACAATTTAAAATACATTCAAGCTTTTTACGAATCTCTCCAAGAACCAAAATAATGGCTTTTGCCAACAAGAGGGGGGACGGGAGAGGGACGCTTGTGTTTGGTGGCTAGTCAAAATCCAAGAAAAATGATGAGCACAAGATAAAGAATTGATTCAATGATTTTCTGCTGTTCCACGAGTGCAAAATGAAGACTGACTCATTTCAAGTTACGGCAAATTTATCGCCTATATTCTGTTGATTTGATTTGCTTCAATGATCAAATACTTCTGAATTAAATATTCCTTTGAATCATTGTAACTTTCAATTGTGTCTTAGTTGCACGCATCCTTCATTTATCCATATCATTTTGTCAAATTATGCACTTTTAATTCTCAAAATTAGCTGCAAATTAAAACCTTGCCAGTTGCAGATCTTCTAGTTTTTTTCCTCTTTTTTTTTCAAATTTTTTTAAATATTCTCCTGTTTTTTCAACTTGTTCTTATCTCCTTCAGTTTATTTTGAAAAAGTTTAAGGTTCATAGTTGGGGGGTAATCTTATGGAACGGACGAGCAAAATTTCTGAAAATTATTCCCAAACGAAAGTTAAAAAAAAACACTCGAAAATCTTATATTTTCTTTTTTTTTTATCAACTGCATAGAAATTCGCATTGAATACTGGCGCATGCTGATGCAAATCGTATTGTATGGCAATTAATAAAATCCTGTTAGAGTATGAGTGACCACACGGGAAACGCCGAAAAACCGATTGGTGAAATTCCCTGTAGTCTGTAGTTGATACTGTCCGTTCTCGAAAGCTCACTTGATACGATTGCATTTAAAGGAAAAAAAAGGTGTGATTAGGTCAGGGGTACCCACTTTTTCTCATATTCTTTAGTTTAAAGCAGCGTTTCTCTATCTTTTTTTGACACTCGGACCGGTAAAACTTCGTCAAAAAATTTCACGGACCAGTAGAAATTTTTACTTTTTTTTTCACTAAAATAAACTAATCTGTTTTGTCCTTTTGCTTTTTTTTTAAACAAATGCCAGAAAGAAAAACTTTCTACTTAAAATAAACTTACAAAAGTTAATTGTAAGTTTGTTTTTAATAACTTACACAATTTGAATGTAAAAAAAAATGCAGCTAATTTGTGTAAATTTTCATAAGCGAATAAATCTTAGAGAGAAACCACAAAATGTATGCAAAGTTAATGGATATATTAATGCATAAAATATCATATAAAATTAGGAAATTTTATTTTATTGGAAAAGGGTATAATTCTTCGAGAACCGGTCAAATTTTCTCGCCGACTGGTGTCTGCGGAGAATTGCTGGTTTAAAATGCATTATTCATTTTTTCTTTCCTGCTATTTTTCTTGTAGACTGTATGTGTAGAAGCAAAAGATAACTTCTAAATTCACGTTAGTTTGAGCGTAAAGCATACAGTAAACCAAAAGAATAACGGTATTATTATTAATTTATTTATTTATTTGTAGTTTAATTCCTAGATTCCTTTTTTTTATTGATAAAATACAATGCCAGCTGAAAAGTATCGTCAGTCATTCTATTTAATCTTGCTGTCTTCTTAAAATAAATATGAAACTTCGAGATGAGCAATTTCTCAATTTTTTAACGTTTGTCTGCTAATGGTGAGCAACGGGAAAAGCGAGCAAAGGAAGTTTTATTGAGTGGGATTTTATAAAAAGTTGCTGGAATCGCGTAATCTGCAGACGATAAATTAAAAAAAAAAACTGCAGCCGATAAATTTTAAAAATGTGGTAATTGTATATTACTCCAGTTCGTTTTCTTTCTTGGTATTATTTTTTCTTTTGTAACAGATCGTCTGCAATCCAGGAGCGCAGACGATATTTTTTTGTAGTTACCTTGTTTGCGCCTTCGTGTGTTTCAGTGGACATTTTTTAGGCGTATCAAAGAATAAATTGTTATTCTATTCGATTATAATTTGTGTTTTGCAAAATATTTCGTTATGTCTTTAGCGGATAATGGAGCGCTGGAGATGGCAGCCGCAATAATCTCAGTTTGGAGAGATCGCTTGTTCACTGAAAATTATTCTTCAACGAGGATGTCCTGCAACGGGAGGTACTTCCTGAAATTCAGCATATTATGTTAAAAAATTTCGCTCTTTGAACGTTGGATCCCAAAATATTGTGAATTTCTTCAAGTCAGCAATTAACAATCCCGATAAAATCGCTACCACTATTTCATCATGCAGTAACAGTAAGGCAAATGTTCCCGTTTCGGAGGACTTGGAAAATGCGGTAAACGATAGTGAAGTAAATTTTCCCATCTCGGAGCACTTGGAAAATGTGGTAAAAGATTCATAGTACATCAAATGACAGTGAGGCAGTTCGCGAAAGTATAACGATTTTTGAGGCAGAAAATACTTGGAAGTGAATCTGGAGCAACTTCAACTGATGATGATATTGAAATTGAGCCATCAAATAATGATTCAAGCATTGTATTTGAGAGTACAAATGGAAATAAGAAGCATGCAATAAATGAAAAGTACATTGCAAATTATGAAACGGTGTATAGCTGGCTTTACTATAGTTATTCAGCTAAGGGTTTTTTGTGCAAAATATGTTCATCTTTCATGAATGTTAGTGATTCAACCAAACCTTGAGTAAATATTGGAGTTGATATCAAGAAAAGCCGTCACCCTATAGAGTTTTAAAAAAACATGAGTGCAGCAAAAATCACAGAGAGGCTGTCAATATACAAAAATCTAGTGCAAAAGAAGGAAGGAAGTGCAGAGATTGGAAATGAAGCAAAAAAAAAAAAAAAAACAGAAAATTGATTGGTAAGATTATTCAAATTTTGTATTTTATAATCAAGAAGCAATGGGCCATTTCTGAGAATTTTGAATCTCTAGTTAGATTTTTGGGAGAAAATTTAGATGACAATGAAATAGAAAAACATTTGCTAACTTGTGGTAAGAATGCCACATATTTATCCCACATTTCAGTTCAAAACATTATCTTTGAAAATACTGAAATTCCGTTGTTTTCAGGAAAATCCTAAATTTTACTTTGATTACGCAATATATATATATATTTAATATTAATTTGTGTTGAGTTTCAAAATCCAATTCTAAAATAACTTTACTTAAAATAAAATTCTTTTATATGCTGCTTTTATATTTTTATTTCTGTTGAAGATCTTGATTTCCTTACATCCGCCATGGTAAACGTATTTTTCGCATTTTTGATGTTTACTGTACCTTGCTAAGAGGCAAACAAATAAAATTTCTTTATACATTTATTAACATCATTAAATTGCAAAGTTTTAAACGAAATACCTACTCTGTAAGAACGTCAAATGTCGAAAAATTAAACGCTGCAAATGTATGTGTCAAATTACGAATAAAATGTTAAGGGTCTTACTTCCCCCCTCCCCCCAGCGCATTTTCTCTTGACAGCTTTCAGGTATTCTTCAAGAACTTGCAATCACCCCTGAAACCTGTCTAGGGCTTTTCTATAACGATACGACAGCTAAAAATGCTTTTATATAATCTTCTCCCAGAAAAAAATCACAAGAAGGTCTTTTTTACAAAAATAAAGAAAATTCACAAAAATATTTTGCTTTTTTACAAAAATAAAGAAAATTCACAAAAATATTTTGCTTTTTCACAAAATGGGAACCCAAAAACTAAAACCTGGATCGACCCCTGGAAGGTCAAATTTGGAGGAAGGGGGGGGGGGACACTTGGACATACAGTGAAACCTCCCTTAACGGACACTCCCGAATAACGGACACCTCTAATTAACGGACATTTTTGCAAGTCCCAGTCCCTCAATATAGGCCATTCCATGTAATTCACTCTGAATAACGGACACTCCGAATAACGGACAGTTATTTCACAAAAAATTTTCCTTGCGATCGTAGCACTTCCGTTTTTTTTCTTTTCACAGAATATCTTAGTAACTTGCTTGCCTTACAAAGCTTTTCATCCTCCACAACTGATACCCCCCCCCCCTCGTCAATTTCCTTTTTACTGTTTCTTGGAATTAAAAGGGTGGTAATGGGCAGATGCAGCGTTTGGGGCTTAAAAGTTGGGGGCAGGAAAAAAAAAAAAGAACTAAAAGGCATGGTACTTTTTGCGGGCAGCAAAAAATGAAAAAGAAAAAAAAGTCATAATTTTGTAACGGCTAGTTTTGAGAGTATTGAAGCAGATAAGTGAAAACTGATGTCAGGTCTAACAATTAACGAACTTTTTTTAAAGATTTTAATGAATTTTGTACACAATAACTATTCAAAAGTTAAGATAAAAAAGAGGAAACTGGGCGCTTTTTCTAACTGGGGCTCCCGGGAGATGCAATTGAGCAGACCGGCGCCGGTAGTAGTCGGCTTTATGGCGCCGTGGTTTCGTTGGGTTGTTTAATTTTTAGACATGAAAAAGATTTGCCCATATTCAAGGTCATATTGCCAACTGTCAATCATGCAATAGTGATACTCGAGATAAAATAAATAAATTAACCATAAAAAAATGTGAGGGGGGGAGGGGGGTTGCTCGGCCGAATCGCCGCCGTTGGTAATGCAAAAAAGAGATGTCAAACTGTTTTAACTGATTACTTTTAATTGATTAAATGCTTTTTAAGACAAGTGTGTGCTGTCAGTATACCTTTATTAAGAAAAAAAAAAGATTAATTACACTTGACGTAAAATGTAGTAAACCTTTCGCAATTGTTTCGATTGTGTTCTACAAAGGGAACAACAGCCCATTTTGAAAAAGGTAAAGTAAGTAATTCCTCCTAATAGCGGACACCTCCCAATAACGGACAAAACTTCTAGTCCCTTGACTGTCCGCTATTCGGAGTTTTCACTGTATATCTATGCATATCAAGATATGCAATTGATAAAACTCCTCGGTAAGTAATATTTCTGTAATTTTTTCAAAAATATTCGCTACAACAACCTCATGTGGTGAGGGGGGTTGCAAGTATGGACCAATTTGTTGAAATTTTAAAGGGTACTTGAAAATTTTCAAGTCTCTGTGAAACACACCTTGGATTCTATCTGAATGAAGCAAGTGAATTTTCTTACGGCAATCCTGGCTTTAGACATGGTGTGGTGCTGCATTGGCACATTCTTAGCGCCAAAACTGGCGAGATACAATTTTTTTGCTCTTTAAAGCACAAAAATACTGGAAAATTTTGCTCGTAATCATAACAAGGGAAAAACAGGGTTCATTCGGATGAAAAAATTCCATGACTTTTCCAGGGCCTTTTCATGACTTCATAAAAAAATTTCATGACCTTGTCACATGAACAGAATAGTGCAAGTGTATTTAATTTCAAACTTGAAAATTTTTGGAAATGAGCATTAGCGAAATTTTTACGTGAATGCCACTACCTCATCGAAGCACTTACTTGTGATTGAAAAAATATCAGTGTGCACCTAAAAATCTAAACTATTCTTATTTGTCATGATGACATAACTTTAGGTAAAGCAAAAATTATAATGAAAGGGACAAAGGTTGAACGAGTCATTAAGCCGAGAAAGTTTCAATAAATTTGCTTCAAAAGTTAAATTTTAGCATCAGCAGTGCATTTAATCACGCACATAACTTGATAGTACTTTGATTCATTAAAAAAAAGCCACATCCCTCCGTAAATTCATGTTTCTAAACCAGATATTAATTTTTGAAAAAAGAAAGAAAAACATTCGTAGCAAATAAATCTTCTGATTCAAATGTACTTGTTTACTTATTTACACATTTTCAAATGCAAATAAATTAATAAGTTCAGAAATTCCAGAACATAGAGTTTGATTCCTGACATTGAACCTAGCAGTGGGTCGCATGGATTAGTTTTGCGGGCTGTATGATATGCAGTACAGTTTTAGAGTATTAGGAATCTCCTCTTTCTGTATTCTATCACCTAACAAAAGATCTTCATTTTCTAAAATTTTCAACAAATTGAGATAAAGTCTGAAAAATTTAATAATAAAGTTTTTACAAGTGTTGGAAACAAACTCGGTGGATTTTGTAGAGTCCCTATCTAGATTTTGTGGACATCACGTATTTTTAAGAGGGGGTGGCAAATCAAGAATGTGCAAGTTCTCTACTACAGAATATAAAGTATAAAAAGTGTTGAAAATAATGGTAAATGCAAAATTAGTGATGTCCAAGCAGTAAAATTACATTGCATAAAAAGATGAGCGGCTGCTACAGAAGTGGATGTAATGGGATTTCAAAATTCAGATTTGTTTTTCGGATCATTCAATTTTTCAGTTTTAATGTGCAATATTGTTAAATCATTCAATATTTACAATGCTCTTTCAGCAAATGTTACTTTCTCTTTGCCCAGGACTTTTTTTCATGACTTTAAATAATTTTCCATGACTTTGAATGAAAATTTCAATTTTCCATGACTTTTCCAGGTCTGAAATTTGCTTATTTTTTTTCCATGACTTTCCAGGATTTCCATGACCCGTACGAACCCTGGAAAAAGATATGAAAATCTGTAAAACTTCTGGGAAATCTGGAAGAGTTGGCAGGTATGATCCACTCATTAAGCACAAAGAATTATGAATAAATATACATTTTTAAGTCATTATTTCAATTAGTTCTTAGTTAAGTCCGGTAATAAACATATATCGATACATTACGGTATATCGTCCAGCCCTAATATACAGTAACGTTTGTCGAGGGACTAGAAAAAGTTATCGTTAAATCATATATATAGAAATAAATTGAGGAGCATAGACATTCAACAGTCAAATCCGGACTAGTGAAATGTACAGTTAAATTGATGAAATTGTAGAACTAGGTGTCGTTAAATCGAAGTTCTACTGTATATAAAAAAACTACACTAACCTCTTTTTGAATATTATTTGCAGCTGAAGCTTCCTTTCTAGTATCAAGGTACTTGACAGCAACTGCTTCGTTTGTGCTTGAATTGACAACAAGCTGGACTCTAAAGCAAAATACAATTTTCGTAAAGTAACTTTCTTCTCTCAGAATGAAAAAATAAACATTAAAGCATGACTAATTTGACTGCATATTAAAAATTCAAATAACATTCTTGCTATGTTCAGTTTTGCAGAAATAAACAAGAAAATTAAGCTAGATTAGATTAAACATTTTATATACTCTCTTATTGCTCATTCTCCACCTTCCTGCATCTTGTTCCATTACAGTCTACCAGAAAAAATACCATCATATCAGAGAAGAAGGGAAAGATAAAAAATGATCAAGAAAAAAATGTATGTGAATTACAAACACACACATACACACAAAAAAAGATGCATATTCAAATTGTGTATTATTAAACTCTGCAAGGGTGAATCCAGGCACAAATAGGGTGTTTAAGTCACGCTTCTAGGCATGCCTAGATAAAATGTTCCACTGTTCTCAAACTGTAACTGTCTATAAAATTTCCTTTGAAAAATGCAGTGCTGAATATTTTGCTTCACTCAAACTGCTTTCTGCTCAACAAAAACGTAAAGCTATATGAGCAAGTAAACCTCCACTATGACTCAAATGTCATAACTAATAAAAGTTTCATACAACAAAAGTTATTGCCGCACAATCAACAAAATAAAGACACATTACAGAAAAAAACTGGGTAAATAGAAAAAGTTGTAAAAAATATAACTTTTTGAAAATTTGAACAGTGTTTGTGTGTTCATCTGTATTATCTGGGTCTGCATCTAGGTACCAGGTAAGTGCTACATTTATAAGATAAATAAGATAAATAAATACCTTTATGCTGAACAGTAAAGTAAGACAAAACAACGTTAGAAGAAGCACAAATTTGTAAATTACAGCAGACACGTGTTTCGGCGTTACAGGGAATGCCGAAACACGTGTCTGCTGTAATTTACAAATTTGTGCTTCTTCTAACGTTGTTTTGTCTTACTTTACTGCTACATTTATAGTTTTGAAATCCATTACTTTTGCTTGTAACTATCCATAACTTGCAGGGCATTATTTTTCCAAAAAATGCCCACATTTTTCACAGCATCTCCTTTATGCTTAGCACATAATTTTCCAGAAACTCAAACTAGGCAACATGTAATGAAATGAACGACTATTATAACTAAAACGACAATTATTTTACAGCACCGGCAAGAATCAAACCTACGACCTCTGGCTTAGAAGACCAAGCTTCTACCATAGAGCCACGGACGCCCCATCGAAGAACTTAAAACGATGTTTAAGGCGATCTTCAACAATGTTGGAGAGTGAGGGACGCTTTCCTGGAAAACTTCGGAAGTGAGATTTTAAAATGCAGTTTTAAGAGGATCTTTGGTCATATTAGTGGGCGAAAACGTTCGGTATTTTCCAAAATTTAAAACCCAGAAACAGGGCCGTAACCAGAAAATAATTTCGAGGAGGGTTTAAAAACTCTCATGCGGATCTTTGCGCTATTGTGCTAATGGTCAAGTATTTCGGGTTATCTATTATGAAAGCGTTTTACACAATTAATATACATATGAAAGACATTTGAGTTTTGGAACAATACTTTTTTTAATTTTTTAAATATAAACGAACATTTAAATGTCAAACTGAATTTTTCAAAGGGAGGGGGGGAGGGGGGTGGTTGAACCCGAAGAACCCCCCTGCAGTTGTATTTAGGTATCTAAGTTTTTTGGCATAAGCTACGCTTCCAAAAATTTGCAATCGGGACAAATTAGGTTCGTTTTGATACCACATTTCAGCTGGTGTAATATCAGTAGCTTCAGTAGGACTACGATTTATAATATAAGCTGCTGTTCTCAATGCTTCACCCCACATTTCTTTTTTCAGACCTGAGTCAAAAAGCAATGCACGAGTTTTGTCTAGCAAAGTTCGATTGAGGCGTTCAGCTTTAGCATTTAATTGAGGAGAATGGGGAACGGTGTAATCAAGCTCAATACCCTTTGACTTGCACCATATTTTCATTTCATTTGATCTGTATTCTCCACCATTGTCGCAACGAATTTTTGCTACTCGAAGTGACCATTTTGCTTCAGCTTCTTCAACATACTCCTTCAAAATATTAAGAGTTTCAGATTTGTTTTTCATCAAAAATACCATAGCAAAATGTGTGAAATCATCTATCACGTTAGAAAATATCGATTTTCATCCCATGTTTCTACTTCAATAGGGCCATTTATGTCAGTATGTATTATTTGCAATGGTCTAGTTGCTCTTCGTCTTTCAGTTTTAAAGGGAAATCTTACTTGTTTAGCTTTCAGACATACTGCACAATTTTTTGATACATCATTTAATTCTTTTTCTGTTAGCTTAATTCCTGTTGAATTTTTCAATAAACACTTCATGTTCTTAACACACATATGTCCAAGTTTGCGATGCCATACATCTGCATTATTCTTATCTTCTGTCAATAGTGCTTCATTTTCTTGATTCAACCCTACTTCGTAAAGTCCTATTTCATTTTTGTAACCTTTCAACACAATTTTTCCATCTTTTGAAATTTCCACTCTATCTTCTACAAATTTTACTTCACCATCATTTTTAGTAATTGCATTTACTGACAGCAAATTTTTGCTCAGTTCAGGAACATAGAGTACTTGCTTTAAAATGCAGTTATCAGTTTTAAAGGTTCCGATGCTTTTCGCTTCCATAACTTCTGAGTTTTTGGCAAGACCTATTTCAGTTGAAATATTTACAACATCTTCTAGTATTGTTTCATCATTTACCATATGGCTAGAGGATCCCGAATCAATTATCCACTTCTGATAAGATTTTTCATTTGGAGCAAGAAATGAGACATGTTTCTTTGAATTATTTCCAAAATAGCAGTCTTTTTCTACGTGATTAGCTTTTTTACAAATGCCGCAACGAGGTTGATTTTTCTGGTTTGTATTATCTTTAGTAAAATGCGAAGGACTATTATTTCTGTAATATTTATTTTCTTAGACGTATTTTTCTTGAGTTCTACTTTTAGGACAGTATCTAGCAAGGTGATCTTTAGAATTACATCGAAAGCATTTCTTTTCTTGTACTTTAAATGCCACATTTTGTTCTTTAATTTCAGAATTTTTCTTACTATTTTCTTCATTTAACAACCGAGCTGTCAAGTTAGCTAATGTTTTATCATCTTTGGCGGTAGATTCCCACGCGCTTCGAAAATGTTTATATTTTTCTGGTAAGCTTGAAAGAATTTTAGATATTATCATCTCGTCATCAATTTTCTTATCCAGCGCTTTTAGACGATATGCTATATTTTCTAATTTACTTATGTGTCTAGCAATATCATGTTCAGAATCAAAATTGTAACTAAAAAATTCTTGAAGTAAGCTACATTTTTGTTGTTCAGAATCGCGTTCATAAATTCCGCAAAGTTTTTTGTACATGTCACAACTATTTTCGCAATTTAAAATATGAATCATAACTTTCTTATCTATAGTTGTCACAATTATTTTCTGTGCTTGTGCATCTTTTTTCTTCCATAAAGTAAGTGCATTATCATTTAAACCATCTTTTCTTTCAGATCCGTTTACAATATTAAATAATGAATGCGATTTAAAAATTATGTTTACCTGGAATTTCCACACTGCAAAGTTACTTTGGTCTATCAGTTTTTCGACAGAACTCATATCTTCAGCCATGTTAGCCATTTTTTTCCGTACTGCAATTTTTACCTCCAAATTTATTTCTTCTTATTTCACTTTTTTTACTTTTACATTTTAATCGGCCACTCTGCGGTACTCTGGGTCCATGACCTGTAGAGTTTTTACTTTTATGCAGAGATTACTCAGTGGGAATGGCCAAATATATTTTATTATAAAAGACACAAGCACATTACAAACACATAAGACCAAACATTTTACTTGAACTAATTTAGTACTGTTATTACTGTTACATATATGCAGAGATTACTCAGTGGGAATGGCCAAATATATTTTATTATAAAAGACACAACACATTACAAACACATAAGACCAAACATTTTACTTGAACTAATTTAGTAAGTTCTGAAGATATAATATTTTAACTGTGTTGCCAACCTGAGACAACTAAACATTAATAATTATTTCTTAACACATCCTCTTAATTATTAATGCTTAAAATAAAAATTTTAAGAAAAATAAGTTAAACAATATCGAATTCAAACATAATTTTACTCTTCAGAAGAAAAATAAATAAAACTAGCCAGTCACTTTTTAGAAGTAAGGTCATACAACCAATTTAGATTTAAATTTCTGAAATATGTTAAACCCCAATGCTTTAGTAAAAATATCTGCAATTTGTAAGTCAGTTGGACAATAATTTACTTTAATTAAACCCTCATTTACTTTTTCTTTTATGTAATGAAATCTAACATCTATATGTTTGCTACGTCTGTTAAATATCCCATTTTTAATTAAAGTAATAGCACTTTGATTATCAACGTTTAAAGTTACAGATATACTTTCACTAGTTATTTCTTCAATTAGAGTTTTGAGGTACATAAGTTCTCGACAACACTCTGCTGCTGCTATGTATTCTGCCTCAGTGCTGGAGGTAGCAACAATTGACTGTCTTCTTGAGCACCAACTAATAGGTCCACCACAATAATAAATCACAAATCCCGTAGTACTTCTACGTGTTTCGCGATCTCCTGCATAATCTGCGTCACAATAACCAATAAGTTCTTTGTCACTACTTTCTTTGGAGTAAGATATTCCTAAGCTTGAACTTCCTCTTAAATATCTGAGAGTTCTTTTTAAATTTATGACATCTTCTTTTGATGGATTTTCAAGATGTCGACTGTTAGAGTTCACTGCAAAAGATAAATCAGGTCTTGTTCTGCAGGACAAATATAAAAGACTACCTATTGCTTCTCGAAAAGGAAAAACAACTTCTCTTGATTTTTCTGTTTCATCAACCGAAGTTTTCAGTAATGGTGTATTAACTGGCTTTGAATCTTGCATGTTATATTTTTGAAGTACTTGATCAGCATAAGCTTCTTGAAGAATTTTCAATTTATCAGAACTTGATTCCAGTTGAATCCCTAAAAATGAATCTGTTTTATCACAAGATGTTATGTCAAAATCCTTTTTCAAAACATTCAAGAATTCATCAAGTTTACATTTATCAGGTCCAATAAGAATACCGTCATCAACATAAAAAGCCAATATTATGTCATTTCCGATGAAAATACATTGCTCAGATTTAATTTGATGAAAGCTTTTGCTTCTCAAAAAATCAGTAAATCTTTCATTCCATTTCAAAGGAGCTTGTTTTAGTCCATACAATGATTTTTTCAGTTTGCATATTTTAGACTCATCTTCGTAACCTTTTGGCATTCTCATAAATATCTTTTCATCCAGTTCTCCATATAAAAAAGCAGTTTTAATGTCAAACTTCATGATGTGATAATCTCTTTTCACTGTCAATCCAAACAGAATTCTTAAGGATGAAATGCTCACAACTGGGCTAAAAGTTTGTTCGTAATGTATTCCATAACTTTGTTCACAACCTCTCACAACTAATCTTGCTCTGTATGTATTATCGTTTTTGATTTTAAATACCCATTTATTACTTAGAATCTTTTTGTTTCTTGCAACACTTCTGTCAACAACTTCCCAAACTTCATTCTTTTCCAATGATTTCTTTTCATCTTCTATTGCTTTCTTCCACTTTTCTTTATCTGGTCCTTTTACTGCTTCTTCGTACGAGAGCAAAACATAATCTTTTAAATATTTAGGTAGTTTTCTATTTCTTTTACCACGTCCAAAGTTTTTAGCATTTTCTTCGGATTCATCATTTGTATCAGATAATTCTGATTCTACGCAGTTATCTTCATTTATATCTTCATTTTCTTTATTTTCCACTTCACTTTCTTCCTTTTTAATCTTTTAAATTTCACTTTCTTCGTTTTTATCTTCATTTTCTTCGATTTTATCTTTATCTTCTTCACAATCGGTTGGAATAAATAAGAGGTTCCTTTCTTTATTTCTTGGGTCCATGAATTTTACGTCTCTCGAAATTCGTATTCTTCTTTTTTCTTCATCCCATAAACGATAACCGTTGTTAGTGTATCCCACAAAAATAAATTTATTACTTCTGGAATCTAACTTTTTTAGGTATCCGAGTTTTTTGGCATAAGCTACGCTTCCAAAAATTTGCAATCGGGACAAATTAGGTTCGTTTTGATACCACATTTCAGCTGGTGTAACATCAGTAGCTTCAGTAGGACTACGATTTATAATATAAGCTGCTGTTCTCAATGCTTCACCCCACATTTCTTTTTTCAGACCTGAGTCAAAAAGCAATGCACGAGTTTTGTCTAGCAAAGTTCGATTCAGTCGTTCAGCTTTAGCATTTAATTGGGGAGAATGGGGAACGGTGTAATCAAGCTCAATACCCTTTGACTTGCACCATATTTTCATTTCATTTGATTTGTATTCTCCACCATTGTCGCAACGAATTTTTGCTACTCGAAGTGACCATTTTGCTTCAGCTTCTTCAACATACTCCTTCAAAATATTAAGAGTTTCAGATTTGTTTTTCATCAAAAATACCATAGCAAAATGTGTGAAATCATTTATGCACGTTAGAAAATATCTATTTTCATCCCATGTTTCTACTTCAATAGGGCCATTTATGTCAGTATGTATTATTTGCAATGGTCTAGTTGCTCATCGTCTTTCAGTTTTAAATGGAAATCTTACTTGTTTAGCTTTCAGACATACTTCACAATTTTTTGATACATCATTTAATTCTTTTTCTGTTAGCTTAATTCCTGTTGAATTTTTCAATAGACACTTCATGTTCTTAACACACATATGTCCAAGTTTGCGATGCCATACATCTGCATTATTCTTATCTTCTGTCAATAGTGTTTCATTTTCTTGATTCAACCCTACTTCGTAAAGTCCTATTTCATTTTTGTAACCTTTCAACACATTTTTTCCATCTTTTGAAATTTCCACTCTATCTTCTACAAATTTTACTTCACCATCATTTTTAGTAATTGCATTTACTGACAGCAAATTTTTGCTCAGTTCAGGAACATAGAGTACTTGCTTTAAAATGCAGTTATCAGTTTTAAAGGTTCCGATGCTTTTCGCTTCCATAAATTCTGAGTTTTTGGCAAGACCTATTTCAGTTGAAATATTTACAACATCTTCTAGCATTGTTTCATCATTTACCATATGGCTAGAGGATCCCGAATCAATTATCCACTTCTGATAAGATTTTTCATTTGGAGCAAGAAATGAGACATGTTTCTTTGAATTATTTCCAAAATAGCAGTATTTTTCTACGTGATTAGCTTTTTTACAAATGCCGCAACGAGGTTGATTTTTCTGGTTTGTATTATCTTTAGTAAAATGCGAAGGACTATTATTTCTGTAATATTTATTTTCTTTGACGTATTTTTCTTGAATTCTACTTTTAGGGCAGTATCTAGCAAGGTGATCTTTAGAATTACATCGAAAGCATTTCTTTTCTTGTACTTTAAATGCCACATTTTGTTCTTTAATTTCAGAATTTTTCTTACCATTTTCTTCATTTAACAACCGAGCTGTCAAGTTAGCTAATGTTTTATCTTCTTTAGCGGTAGATTCCCACGCGCTTCGAAAATGTTTATATTTTTCTGGTAAGCTTGAAAGAATTTTAGATATTATCATCTCGTCATCAATTTTCTTATCCAGCGCTTTCAGACGGTATGCTATATTTTCTAATTTACTTATGTGCATAGCAATATCATGTTCAGAATCAAAACTGTAATTAAAAAATTCTTGCAGTAAGCTACATTTTTGTTGTTCAGAATCGCGTTCATAAATTCCGCAAATTTTTTTGTACATGTCACAACTATTTTCGCAATTTAAAATATGCATCATAACTTTCTTGTCTATAGTTGTCACAATTATTTTCTGTGCTTGTGCATCTTTTTTCTTCCATAAAGTAAGTGCATTATCATTTAAACCATCTTTTCTTTCAGATCCGTTTACAATATTAAATAATGAATGCGATTTAAAAATTATGTTTACCTGGAATTTCCACACTGCAAAGTTACTTTGATCTTTCATTTTTTCGACAGAACTCAAATCTTCAGCCATGTTAGCCATTTTTTTCCGAACTGCAATTTTTACCTTCAAATTTATTTCTTCTTATTTCACTTTTTTACTTTTGCATTTTAATCGGCCACTCTGCGGTACTCTGGGCCCATAACCTGTAGAGTTTTTACTTATATGCAGAGATTACTCAGTGGGAATGGCCAAATATATTTTATTATAAAAGACACAACACATTACAAACACATAAGACCAAACATTTTACTTGAACTAATTTAGTACGTTCTGAAGATATAATATTTTAACTGTGTTGCCAACCTGAGACAACTAAACATTAATAATTATTTCTTAACAGTATATGGCCCTATTAGAAATGCAATTGTAAATGATCTTATCCAATGATGTTATCCAAGGAGTTTGGGTGCACTCCCTCGGAGAATTTTTCGAAATTGAAGCTCTAAAATAGAAGTTTAATACTTTCTTGATATTAAGTTGAGGAGTAGTTTGAGGACCTCCGGAAAAGTTTACAAATTGAGCTCCTAAAAACGAAATTTAAGACAATCATTAACAATAAATAGGGTTTTTTTCTCGGGAAATATAAAAGGAAGAGTTATCCTGGAAGCTTTTAGGAATTGACGTTTCCTAAATATGTAATTGTAAGCCATTTCTGATGAAGAGTGGAAAAGATGAGGCTTGGGAACTCACTCTCTCACAGATTTCTTTCAAAATCAAAGTATTAAAAAAGCTAATCTAGACTACCTTCGGTAAGGTAAAATGAAGAAATAAGTTTCAGGAACGTCCCTCCCTACCCTTTCTTTGTTATGTCCCTATCTTGATTTTTGTTTTTAACTATTGATGAAAATACTGTGGAGACCTCTAAATTTTTCTTTTCTAAAATTATTTTTGTGCTTTGGATTTTAATAGTCAAATTTTCATTTTCCAGCCTGATATTTTCATTTGCTTGAAATTCGAGCGTTCGTGATCTCAGTAAAAATACTTTTGACATTTTAGATTGATGTGGCACGTGATACATGAGTAGCTCTCGCCAAGGGTGCAACAGGAAGAGGGGCCATAATTTACCAAGATTATTTCCAAAAATATTATGAGTTTAAAGTTGATTATTTTAATGATTTTTTCAAAGAAGATTAGCAACAATAGAGCTGAAGGAAAAAACGAGTAAATCCAAAATGCCGCCCCACCCCATCAAAAAAATTAAAAAAGAAAGTACATTTGGCACAGTGGCGTGGGGGGGGGGGGCATTTTGGGATAGGTTACGCATTTTAACTCTCAAATAGAAAAGAATTATTTTGAAAATTATTTTGTAATATATTTTGCATCTTGTTTAAATATCTTGTTACAATATTTAAACAAGATGCAAAATATATTACAAATTAAAAGGGGAGCAAACTCCTCCCAGAAATATTACAAAAGATCGACAAAACCTGCGTTTTTGAAGCGACAACTTCAAAATTTTCCCAGGAAGCGTCTCTTCTCTCTTGTCAAAACCATTTAAGGTCGTCTTAAACTTTGGCTTTAATTTCGTAAATGTTCTGCGTGACAGCCCCCAAAAACATTTTTGGAGCATCAATTTCGAAAAGTTTTCAGAGAGAGCCTTGAATCTCCCCTCCCTCTAACATCACCTGAAATCTTCTAAAACTACGTTTTTCGAAAGATAATTTTGAATATTACTGGGGGAAAACCAATAAACTCCTCTCTCAAAAATAGTCGAATCTATAATTGCGTTTTTTATTAATTCAATTGCAAAATTTGCTGGGAAAGAGAACCTGAACCTTTCCTCCCATTATCAAATGTTGTCTAAAACAGCGTTTTTAAAACGGCAATTTCAAGGGTTTTCTAGGGGAGAAATCCTCTGAACCCTGCAGGATATTTTACTTACGATTAGGTTCTAATGTTTCATAATAAATTGCTAATGCTATTTGCATTAATGAATTTCTATGAAAAGGTATGGGGACAGGGCACCATCCTTAAAGTTCACCAGTAATGCTGCACCCAATGGTACGCTACTGAGCACCTTAAATTTTCACTCGAGATATTCTTTTCATTTTTCTTTCACAAAAAGCATGACATTCCTCAATATGTTTTATTAAGTGCTAAAATTTTATGAACTTCATTCATGTAAAAGGGGTAAAAATCCATTTGAAAGGTGCCAGAAAGAGCTCAAATTCTAATTTTGAACCTGACTTGATTTTGCGAAACATAGTTCTTCCTCTCTGCAGCACTGTTTCATAAAAACATTTTTTTTAAAACTAATGTAACATGACTGAAATGTATAAACTCGAAGAAAAAATAATAAAGACTGGGTATGTGATGTAGAAACTGGTTAGGAGGCGCTTCCTTGCCAGTCAGCCACAGCTACCCTAGTCTCATTTCAGCAGCCAGCACAATGCAGCGAAACATTTTAGTACTCTAGACTTCTAATCTTTCTTTTTTTTTTAAAGCTAATGGGGGTACTGCAGTACCTCTGGTTACCACCGTGCGCACGCCACTGATGATGTTGAAAAGGGGAATTTGGGGATGCTCCCGGGATTTTTTTAAATAAATTGGCCATACCCCCCCCCCCCGGAAAAATTTTAAATAACAGCCTGGTCTTTAATTTTGTAGGCTCTTAACACAAATTATTAATTTGTTCCTATTTCTGGGTTATTTTCCTCTGCTCTGGCAAGAGGTCTAAATTTCAATGGGGGGGAAAAAAAAAACTTTTCTTCAATCAAGTGTGTGTATGTGTGATTGTTGAGGTGGGTAGAGACTAAAAATTTTCAAGGTCTTTAATGATAATCTAATTGCATGTAAGAAAAAGTTTGATTAAAAATCAATGTTTTTATATGGTTACAAAAACTCTCTGGGGAATATGCAAAAACAAAAATAGAACTGCATTTATGATATAGAGTTCCATTCATTGAAGAAAAATTAAAAATTTCTTATAAAACTTGTTAACTATATGCATTATTAAACCTACAAAATGTACTTTTTCGAGCACTTGATGGAACCAATTACATTGATTCCTTTTTGGCAAGTATCTTGATGTATGAAAGAATTCTCACGCATGCTTGGCTCTGTCTCTAATAGAATGGTTGGTGTTTATTCAAAATCAGGATAAAGTACATACATTAATAAATTTGATCAAAATTTCAAACTTAGTTGGTGGTTTTAGTAGAAGTGTACACAATCTCAATATTCCATAACAGTAAAACCTGTTAAGTTAACCACCTTCGTAAGTTGACCACCTGACTAAGTTGACGGAATTAGTCCCATCTTACATAATGAAGGAAAACCTCTGTAACTTGACTACCTCTCTATCTTGACCACTAAAATACCCCAGTTTTGGTTTGGAGTATTGTAAAAAAACCTTTTTTAAGTTGACCACTTGGCAAAAGCATTAGATTATACTAAAAGTTTAATCAGTTATGCCTCAAATTAACAACCAGACATTTAAGAAAAAACCTATGAATATTTATGTTTCCATCGAAAAACATTGGGCTAATTTTAAGTCGCAGAAAATGCGCCTAACTTCAATAAGGAGTTATTTCGTTATTACCACGGTTACAAAGGTACAAGAAAAAATCAAATGTTGAATTTGAGTCTCTTTTGACTTGTTATGAATTTTTAGGAATTGTTAATATCAGGTAAGAAGTTTTTCATAAGCAATTATACAAAAAAAAAAAAAAAAGATCAATTTACCAAAATTTAAAATTTGTATGATACTTCGCACGTCATTCTGGCAAATAATCTCTAAAAATATTTAAACAATTTTTTTTTTATAGTTTTTAAAGTGATGTTAAACAATGAATGTGAGTTTAAAGTATTCCAATTAGTTAAAAAATGAATGCATGGGGCAAGAAAAGACAAGAAAAAAAAAGTTTTCATTACTACCCTCTATAAGTTGACCACCTGCCTAAGTTGACCACTGAAGTACTGCACCGCAAGTGGTCAACTTACGGGCAGTTCTCAAAAGGTGGGAACAAAAAAGTTAACTTTGAGCAATTTCAAAAATTTTCAAATTTGACATCAATTTTGCTTTTATTCTATAGTATGCATACCTAGAACATAATATATGAACATGAAAAGACAGCAGGTATTTGTAAAAATTGTTAATTAGTAAATTAAATCAGCAGTCTGTAGGTAACAGATTTTGGACATTGTTGTCCTGTAGGTAACGGATTTTGGACATCATCTTAATGTAAGTTTCACCATTTTTGACAATTGTTAATATGATTTTTAACTTTTCCAATGAAAATTTTATTTACTACTTTTTGAATTTTGCAATTTAATAATAAAGAGGATATTAATCAAGTACTTGAATGGCTATACATACTGCTCTTTACATATAATAAAGTTTTGGAATGATTTCGAAAAAGTTGATGAAAGGTTAAAAAAAAGCTTCAAATTAAAAATACAAATGTAAAAAGTGACATCAGTTTTATAAATGAATATTTTTGTTAATGTCATAAATATTAAAACTATGTCTAAAAATAATTATTGAAAAAAGAAATTCATATTTCTATTTGGAGATCGTTAAATTATGTTTCGAAAAGAAAGAGAAAAAAAAATTCTAAAATAATAAAAGTGGGGGAAAAAATTGCTAGTGCAGGTGATAAAGTCGCTAAAACTGGTGCAGCTGACGAAAAACTACATTTGTCAAACTGGATTTCCCCTCTGGTAACCTTTAGCTTATCGTATACAGTGTTGTCGCCAACGGAGTTTGCTTGGCGATTTTAGCGCAAAATTGCTTTCGTTCGATCATAACCAGCCATGTTTCTACTGTAATTAATGTATTGGTCAATGTGTAACGTATTAATTATACAAAATACCAGTGGATTAAAGAAGATAACATTATAATAACCTTTTTTATTGAGGTTAGAAGACAGTGGATCACTAAAAAATTATGAATAAACGGACAGAATTATCGGCGTCAAGATCGTAACGCCATTTGGACATCTCACATGTATGTTTAAGAAAAATTATTTTTCTTCTAAGATACTGCATAAAAGCTTATGAAAACACTTTTAAACAATTAAAAATTGATTCTCAGGATCGATAAATGCCTTTAAAACGAAAACATTATATACTTAGTTCTCAAATAATAGCATTGTAAAGATCGTAACTTTTGGACATACATCAAATTTCAAACTTACTTTTTTCTAAAATCGCTTACAAAGTAAATAATCTGTTTTTACTTTTGTTATTTGTGTAAAATATTAACAAAAAATTATTCAGTGTAGGATTCATACCTTTAATTTTTTTTGAAACATAAGGAAATAATTTAAAAAAAATTATTTTAAATGGTACATTTGCTCAGTTAACGTTTTGGTATGTCCAAAATTGTGCCTTCTAGCAAAGAAAATATTTTTTAAGGGCATTTGAAGAGCAATTTTTCCATAATTTATGTCAATTCTTGTCTCTATACAGTATAATAATTTAACTCAAAAATTTTTGAGTTAATTAAAATGAAAGTTATTTGGTGTTGAAGCTTCAAAGTTGAGGTCTGTGTTTGCTCCCACCTTTTGAGAACTGCCCTTACACAGGTTTCACTGTAGCTGTTTTCAGACAGAGAGACATATTTAACGCACCCAGATCGCGATTAAGAAGATAAGAGCAAACACCTTACTTTATGGCATGTGATATCAGTAATAAATATTGTTGGTCTTCACTCAACATCGTCGGGTCAACTTGCATTCTAATGGCTTAAAACAACTATGGGACGCTTTTCAGAGTCGCACAGCCTTTTTCAAATTTTACTGGAATAATATTTGGAGCCTGATGTTGAATCATCAACAAACTGGTAGAGATGCCGTAACGAGAGTTAGTTAAAATGTAAAAGGAAAACAGTCCACTGGACGGGTCGGCGAAGATTTTTGCTCCAATTGCCGAACGATTCCAGCTCTTAATCTAGTGAATTGAAAATGTTCTGAAATATGCATCAGATAAAACAGACAACTTTTAACAAATATTTAAACCATGAGGCTTCCTTATCATTTTCCCTGTATAAACAAAGAAATAGAGCCTATTTCAGTTCAAAACAGGTCGTTCAAATGAACAAGTTAAATGAAAGGATCAAAAGAATGAACGATCCTCTGATGAATGGATCATTGAAAAGACCGACATTGCCCACTTCTAATTTCTTCATATTGACTTTAATTCTGTGTCTTCTACTGCTTGGTATCACTTACGAACTTAAGTATCACTACACACGCAACTAAGCGTATGTATGCAATTAAGCTTATGTACACAATTAAACATAAGCATGCAATTATGCTTATGCATGGAATTATCCTTACGCACACAACAAAGTTTACGCATGCAACTATGCTTAAGCTTGGAAGTACGCATATATGTATGATTACACCAAGACCAACTTACATAGATATGACCTATCTAATGAGCTATCTTCCATGGGTGCGCGAATTTGGAAAATACCAATATTTGTCACTGCTATTCAACTGCACTTTCGTTAGTTGGCCCGCTGTTTGTGTGTTAAAACTTGAGTTTTAAAATCGTGATTATTAATTCTATGGATTGTTATTCATCAATTTTTGACTTAAAATCACAAAATGGTATATTGTGGTGGTATACTGCTGTAGTTCCGAAAGGAATTCAAGCTCTAAAGAGCTTGGGATTTCATTTCATGTATTCCCATGTGATAGCTTAAGTAGAACAATATGGATTAACAACATATCGAGATAGAGTAAGTATTTATTGAATTGTTTCATAAAATTGTAGTTTTCAATGCTCATTTTGTACCCTAATCTACCTTTAAGGTCTATGTGGGTATATTTGGACGAAGTAGTTCGTAGTATTTTAATGATGTTACCCGTTTCAAATCATCTTATAAAATTCACTTTGAACAATTTCAAAATCGGTTGTGTTTTATTAAATATCTATAAAGCTTAGAACATTTTCTGATGCATTCGCTTGTTATGTTGTAAAATTAGTCTTTAAATGTTACCGGTCTTTAAATTATGCAAAGCAAGACCATAATTTTGGTATTCTTATCTGGTGCATTGAATCAATACATTAGCTCACAAGCGTCCTTGCTGGATGTTTTTTTTACTGTTGTATCTGCAGTAATTTTCATTTTTAGTTCTACATTGACGTTCTATTCAGGATTCTAGCAATTTAAATCTTCGGTTGATCATTTAAATGCTCAAATCTTGCATCTCTCATTTCGTATTCAGATCCATAAGTAGATCAATGAAATCGAGAGTTCAATCATCGAGTTCAATCATCGTTTGTTTACATATTTTTAAGTGCATATTTTTGAAATTGTTTAAACATTTTTATTTCAAATTGTTTCGCATTCTATGCTAACTTAATAAACAAATTATTTTTTTTAGTACAAATACTGAAAATATATTATTTTTTTATTCTAAAGTTGTTATTCTGTTGATGAAATGCACTATTATTTTTTACAAGCTGTTGTATCAAAACAAGTTCATTGTATCATTTCTTTATTTGAAAGGTACAAATGTTTAAATCCAAATTCATTCAAAAAAAGTAAGTCTTGGTTTTGGTTTCTCGGCCTGGAATTTACCGGAATAGCTGGTAGGTGGCGGTACAACTCAACTGTAATGGGGGCGTGGTATTTGCAGATGGATACGAAGTCTCGTAGAAACCTCGCCGTTGCTCGGATCATATCTATGTAAGTTGGTCTTGGATTACACATGTAAGTATTCAAACATAAAAGAATGAAAAAGTCAACATAAATATTTATATACTAAAAGTATAACTTACTCTCCATAAGTTCCTTCTCCAAGAGTCTGAACAACATTCCAACCATCAACAAAAACTTTCCCCATAATGTGATTAAACAAAATATGAATCTAGAGAAAAAATTGGGTTTTTTTTAGATACAAAGAAACAGAATAATTTATTGAATTTTAAGAAATAAACACAAAAGAAATCTTATAACAATTTAAGCAAATTTGTTTAAGATTAATATTTAATGAAAGGTAATTATTTAATTGATAACTTAAATTTAGTAAAAAAATATACTTGGGCAAAATGCTGTGTCTAACAAAGATCTTCACCATTTTAAATGTTAATAACAAAACTAGCCTGTGAAATTGAATGCACTATGCTGTAAAATAATGAAAAATGGAAAGTTTTTTCTGGTCTGCGTTCAGGGGAAAGATAGGCTAGAAGCTAACAAAGAAATGCACCATTTGGCGACGTCAATCAAGCTTTTGGCTTGGACAAGACTTCCTTCTTTTGCAGCAAAGTACGTTCAATTTCACATGTCAGTATTTTTATTGTAGAATTATACAATTTTTTTTATTACTGTTGCTATTATTGAACAAATTTAAAACAATTTAATTTTAAAATAAAACTGGTATAAAAACTCAAAATCCATTACATAATACAGTTGGCTCTCTGTTTAACGACGGCTTTTCACAGTTCCATATGTTCCACTGTAGTGTTAAAAGCAATCTATTTAAGGACGTTTTCTACTTCAGAACGAACTAGTAATGAAATTTAATGCATGGTTCATAGTTTGAATACCTGTGCAAGAGCAAAATATTTAGTGCAACTGGGTGCTCAGCTGATTGGTCAAAGTGTTACTCAGCTTAATACTGATACATTCAGATCACATAATACTGATAATCTCAATTTAATACTGTGCATTGGAACACACACACACAATGGGGGAAAAAAACTACAACTGCAATCTTCATTAACAGTTTATTACAATAAAGAACAATGCATTATGTTCCAGGGTCTGCGGTAAGTACTTACTGCCGTGCCAAGTGCGATAAAATAGTAAATTAGACTCTGGCAAACTCTTTTTTGATACAAGTATTGACAAACGGAAATTCTCCAAGATTTTCAGAAAAAACATTTTCTTCTAAATCCTTAAAATTATAACAAAAGCTTGTTGACAATTCTGCAAAAGAAAAAAAAATGCTTCCAAATTAAGAATCGCTTTGAAAATGCTGACACGAGAAATGCCGGTCCTAGAAGAAAAGTTAAATGTCTTATTACTGTTACATTAATGTGACCAGACGTCCTGCTTTTGGCGGGACAGTCCCGCTTTTTGTCTTACTGTCCCGCTGAGGGAATGTCCCACATAGTCGAAAAAGTTGCGCTTTTTCTGTTTAAATTCCATCACACAAGAAATACAATCACACATACAATCCAGATTTTTTAAACCCTTCTTCGATTTTTTGCTGTCAGTAAACGTAAGAATGGCATGTAAAATGTTATTCTTGAATGTTTGATACGCTGAACTACCTCCACCATGATTTGGATTGAAGAGGAGGAGCTGTTAAGTGTCAGGTGTTGACCGCGAACGGGGGAAAATAAATTCCTTTCATTCATTGCATTTTTCTATTACGTAAAATATTAAGCCTGTGGGAGAAAAACTACTCTACCCCCCCCCCCCATCATGTGTCCTGATTTTTAGCTTGAAAAATCTGGTCACATTATGTTACATGTGCATGCTGCATTATTAAGCTTGCATTGAATATATTTATAATGCACATTGAATGTTTAAAGAATGATGTTTGTAAAATTAATCTTTG